>NC_139843.1:22323201-22448201 GCF_963691815.1 Echiichthys vipera | reverse complement strand
CTGGAGTGGATGCTGCAGGTTCTGGTGTTTCTGGAGCAGGTGGTGCAGGTTCTGGTGTTTCTGGAGCCAGTAGAGAACACAGACAGGATGGAAGTTTGTGTAAATTAGCCTTATAAAGAAACACCAATGCTCCACTCTGCGGGTGTGTAATGAAGGTAGTCCAATGGTGTGTTCGGAAATCAAAAAAGAATCAGAGATGAATGGTAAAGCAACATGGTTCACAGAATCCAGCATTTTTATAGATGACGTATTTGTACAAAATGTACAAAATATCACCGTGGTCAATAACAGATATAAGAATTTCTAGCACTAAAAGTAAAACAATATTTTCTTCTATACAAAAAAAACAACTTCACCCTGAGTTTTTTAGTAAGGCACTATGGTATTTAAAAGAAAAAGGAAAAAGCCCAGATATTGATAGGTTGAGACTTTCTCAATCACCTTATTGAAATAAGTCATAGTATTTATATCATTGTAGTCAGAGCATTTTTAACCTTGAGCTCTCTGTATAAAAGTATATGTTGTGACCTCTAGGATAACCACAGCCTCCTGAAACGTATC
This sequence comes from Echiichthys vipera, assembly GCF_963691815.1. Classification (NCBI taxonomy): domain Eukaryota; kingdom Metazoa; phylum Chordata; class Actinopteri; order Perciformes; family Trachinidae; genus Echiichthys; species Echiichthys vipera. Next base: position 22,447,640 of record NC_139843.1, on the reverse strand, counting down.
AACCACAAACTGGGGACCTGGAGCGTCAGCCGATGGATGGCTTTCATAGGTATATACTGACACTAAGGGGGTTTCTGCATAGTGTCCACAACAGAAGTGCTCACCATGCAATCACTGAAAATGCAATTCTTACAGAAATCTCCAAATGTCAAAAGTTTTTGATCCCAGATGTTACAGCCCCAGGTCCGATGGCCTGTGCCCTTTGAGCTCTGCTCCTTGGTTCTGCTCTGTGTTTCTTGTTTCTCCTCCTCCTCTCCGTTGCAATCAGTAGGGGAGTCTCCATTCAGGGTGGACCAGTGGCAGTGTCTCGGTGTCTCTCTCCCTCTGGGTGTCAGTCTGTGCACACTGCTGGTGCGGCGTGTCTTGTTGTATTCACAGGGGCTCTCGGTAGACTGGGCCAGAGTCCAGCTTCAAATACTGACTCAGCTTTGCACACACAACAGGAAGTGGTTGTGTAGAACACTAGGTAAGGCGGGGGACTGTTTTTTGTACTTTTGGTTTGGTTTTAGAGAGTTAGTGTGAGCCTCTTTGTTTTACTAAGTTTGCTTCTGTTGTTTGATTTAATTCATTAGAGAGGGTTTAGTTTAGCTCTTTGTTTGAGTTGGACAGCTCCCCCTCCGGTCCATTTCTAACTGACGTGTGTCCTTTTTGTTACTTTTTATATTAACAACTGCACAAATACACAGCAGTTGACAAAATACCAATTACATCTGGTTTATTTATGTACGTGTCTTTTTCCCAAACGAGCTGGGACGTAACCCCAGATCCCAGCATGGGTTTTTCTGTGGTGTTCCTCGAGGTCTGGGTGTTGTCCCCGACCATTGCCACTCTAAAAGAAAAAAACAAAAGACAGAAAGCTTAGATCAAATCAAATCAAATCAACCTTTATTTATATGGCGCTTTTCATACAGAAAAGTATCGCAAAGTGCCTCACAGAGATGTACAGAAAAAGAGAAACATCAAATAAAATCAGGAGAAGAAAGTTAAAAGAACCCAACCCTCCCACAGTCATGCAAAGAGACATACACAAATATATATACGTTCATACACACATTCACACATACACACACAGCCACGCTGACACACAGACACACAGACACACACACTCACACCTACACAAACACTAGCTGTCACTACAGAGACATGGCCGGGCAGCGAGACCTGAGGTACAGAGGAGGCTAGAGGAAGCTACCTTTGGGGGGCCAACCACACCGGGAGAGATCCCAGTCCAAGGTCACAGGGAGCACCGCCACAGAGACCACCCCGGCCCGGGCGACTAGAGGGCTCTGCACATTGGTGCGGAGCCTCCTGTCTGCCCACGGGAACTGTCCACGGGATAGCACCCCCCCGGCCAGACCAGAGACAACTCCCAAACTGGCTGAGCCCCTGAGGAAACACTGGAGATTAACAACTGTTGCCTAAAACAGTAAAGGGTTAAAATATGGAGGCTAAAAAAACGAGGGACTAAAACATAAAAGCATAAAAGCATAGAGGCTAAAAACATGAACTAGAAAATAAAAGCATAAGAGCATAAGACATGAGGCCATAAAAATAAATAAAAGCATGAAGGCTAAAGAGGTTATTTTTGAGTGTTAACACATTTTTTACTTATTTCCAAAATGAATGTATCGTTGAGAAATGGAAGGAGTTTTCTGAAGCATGGTTCCCCAGCAGGAAAACAACAGCTTCTGCCTAATGTCAGAGAATGAGTGTGTGGTTTAGACTTGCATAAAGCTCTGATATCATTCTGTAAAAGCCACAGCATTAACCTTCAGTGTGGGGGTTTTGGATCACTACTATTCTAAAGTTAGGGTGTTTCTTGTTTAACAGAACTGAAACATGATTTTACTTTGAGTTCAAACCTCACTGTAACAACTAGAACTGACATTACATTCATGTAAGAATGAATGAAATGATTAATGCATGTGTAACAGAGTTTTGCTGTTGATTCCACTTCCACAGTGACAGCCAATCATATTTATCATTATTCATGTATCACGGACGCTCACTGGTTAGCAGGGATCTCCTCAGCACATATATATGGGCTGTGACGAAACACAGTGCCCGTGTGCGAGGAACAATGTAATGTAGTAATGCAGTTATCATGATATCATATTCAGGAAGCTGGTGACAGTTATACATGTGACTAAATGTGTTACAGAGTGTTTATTATGTTTAATGTTTATAACTAGCGACCTTAGCTCGAAGGCTAAGCTAACTTGCTTATTTTCCTCCATGAAGTTGTGCCGAACGAGTGCTGTGCTTGACCGTGAGCTGAGCAGTCATTTCCGTATCATTCTCCAGGTACATGTGTTTTTGTTTATACATTTATTTTGAGTTAATGATGTACACAAATAAAGCCAGTATGCGAGGACTGAGCCCATGCTGTGCCGAACAAGTGCTGTGCTCGGCCGTGAGCTGACCAGTCATTTTTGTAACATTGTCCAGGCAATAAAGGTCCGGTCCTGAAGCTAAGAGAGTGTCAGTCCTTCTTGCAAATAAACAACACAGCGCAGACAACTGTTACACATATCTAGAAAGTTGAGAAATACAGAACAAAACATGACTGTGAGCATTGTTTTAGACGGGAAAGTCTTTTTGGAGCATTGAAGAACTCTTGCAGGAGCTTGTATTAATTTGATTATTCAGTAATATAGAGTAGGTGTAAATAAAAAGGGAAGGTAAAATATGACCACCACACCACCAGCCTGAGCAAAGATAAATGCATGTGTCATATAACTTAGTTTCCCTTTGTAACGCACTCATTTTTCCCTTTTTACTGCATGTGTCTTGTTAATATAAATGATTCAAACACTGGTAGCATCGATGTTTGTGCTGCGGCTCAGTGTTTGTTACCAGGGGAACGTATCTCCAACATCTTTGTACAGCCACTCTCCTCTGACACCAGACTAATGAAACTCTTTCGGGTGAGTTAGCGCCTCATTAAGGCACACCCGTTCAGCAGGAAGGGAACCTGGGATACACTAGATCTTCAGACAAAGAGTTCATTAACAGGAAACCCATTTGAATAGTTCTGGGATGGAGTATGAGTGTAGACAGAAAATGGATTTCCATATCAGGTTTCACAGATTGGATTGATGTGGCTGTGGTCAGGGAGGAACATTTACCTTTGATAACAGTGGACAATATCAGTGAAATAAGATATAACCCTGAAACTTAGGGTTGCATCTATACAACTAAACTGCTGACATCATGTATTTGATTGCTGCTCCATAACCAGAGGTGGAAAGTACTGAGTTTCTACTTAGGTACTTACTTTCCTAGGTCATTTACCATATGTGCTATTTTACACTTCTACTTCAGGTCAGGGCAGGGGTGGTATTATTCACACAATGTCCTTAAATTACCAAAATTAAAAGAACTGTCTGTCTTTGTCTCTGTCTGTCCATCTGTGTCTGTCTGTCTGTCTGTCTGTCTTTGTGTCTGTCTGTCTTTATGTGCTTGTGTATGTGTCTTTGTGTGTGTCTGTCAGTCTGTCTGTCTGTCCGTCTTTGTAACTGTCTTCGTGTCTGTCTGTCTTTAGGTGTGTGTGTGTGTCTGTCTTTGTGTGTGTGTGTTGTCCGTCCTCCATAGAGCTGGGTCTGTCTGACGTTCCTGCCTGTTGAAGGGAAGGTTTTCATCTCTACTGTGTACTCAAGGGGGAATTGTTTGGTCTATGTTTATCATAAATAAGTCATAGAGTGTGGTCTTTACCTACTCTGTAAAGTGTCCTGAGATAACTTTTGTTATGATTTGGCACTGTAAATAAAATTGAATTGAATTGGATCCATAAAAATGTCTTTCTGACATTAGGTTTTGATACTGATGCGTCAATATACAGTATACGCAGCAGGTTCTTGTTGGAGCTGGTTCCAGTGGTCCCCAGTCGATGGGTCAGGTCCCCAGGTAAACATGAAGGTTGTGAGACGATAACTGATGACTCTTATCTTGGACACTGCTTTGTAACTTGTGATGTATTGGATGATTTGATGTCTATAGGCCTTTAACAGTTTTTAAAACCATATGAGAAGTTAGAGTGTAATTCTGGCGCAAAATCATCCCATGGTCTTTTTCGGCACTTGCATCAAATAAGCCATCAAAACAATTTTTTCATGTATGAACTATTAATGGAGATAGCCAGAAGAGTCGCTAACAGCTGGATGTGGCTAACACTGTGGCTAACACTTTTTCACCTCTGGACTTTACACTGAGCCTCCATCACATCAAATGCCAGCACAGTGCTGCTGCAGTGTGAAGTGCTGGCAGGAGCCACAGTGACCAAACACCACGACAAAACTTAATCCCTGTCCCCTTTGTCACCACGGTGCTGAGTCAAACAGTGTCATGTTCAGGTGAACCAGAGCAGGTGTGTGTGTGTGTGTGTGTATGTGTGTGTGCGTGTGCGTGCGCTGGTCGTGTACTGTACAGCAGGCTGGCAACAGGTAATGGAAAGACACAATAGGTGTGAGGGCGAACCTGAAGCCCCAGAGACAGGCAGACAGAGGGATTGTGACACCTTAGAATCACATGTTGACCAGCTCAAAGAAATTCTCCTGGAGCAGTTTGAGACATTAGGGTGTAGTTATGAATTAGTAATGCACGGCTGACACATTTCCAAATGCTCCCCTTGTGCAAGGATAAGTGGTTGCGTAGGCCTGCTCCCTGAAAACACCACCGCTTTTGAAAAGAGAATGTGAACAGAGTAATAAGTGTGCAAAGACATTGGAGACGATCACTACATTTTGAATAATCTGTTGATTCAAACATGCCATAACATCATGTGTTTTAGTAAATCCAAAGCAATTAAAAGGGGACATTTTTCTTATTTTGTCCTTTGTCTTTTGTGTGTCTTGTTTTAAAGCCCTATTCTTGTGGCCTGTGTTGTTAAGCCTTCGGCTGGTGTTAAGATTAAATATCAGCCACACTGTAAACAGGGTGTGTCTTCTGACAGAGAAACAAGCTTTTCAACTGCCACATAGCTGATGTAAAGATTATACGAGAGCAAATATCAGAAACAGAATCTGTGCAGAGCTTCCAAAGAGCCATTCCCCTAGATCAGGGGTGGGCAATTCCGGTCCTGAGAGCCACTGTCCTGCATGTTTTTAGGTTCTCTCTGCTCTAACACACCTGATTCTAATGATTTGCTCATTATCAAGCAGCTGATGCTCGTCACAGTTTGATTATTGTTAGACTCAGGTGTGTTAGGGTAGGGAGAAACCTAAAACATGCAGGACAATGGCTCTCCAGGACCGGAATTGCCCACCCCTGCCCTAGATGTTTATTGTGGTTGTGATGTTTCATGGACAGGAGAAATGTGTCTCCCTTCCTCTTCACACTAACCCTTTCTTGTAAAATGAGAGCACTCCTTGCCCCAGTAGCTAATGAACCCAGTCTGACTGGTTTCTATTGAATGGGTTGAGCGACCAATACTCAAATTTCACAACAGGGAAATCACCACAGAGACTGATCGGGAACAACGGCCTAAAAAAGGAAATCAATGGCAACAGAAAAGGAGTGAATAAACGTGGCAGTAAGTGTGAATGGCGTGGAAATAATAGAGCAAATAGAGGACACAGGATTTTGGTCCTGATTAAGAGGCCAGGCCATTAGTTTAAAATGTCCAAAATCCACAAGATTTTTGTTAACAAACAAAATGTTAATGTAATGTTAAAGACAAAATTTACAGCATGGTACTATCTTGAACACTCAGTCACAAGGGGACAGGAAGTTAACAATAAGCTAAGTTATTGGCACATCCATAAAGATAAAATGAGATTAGAATGAACATTGAACAGATGGTTGTTGCCGTGGTTATTGACTAGTTCAAGAGAAAATACCGTCGAAAATGTAAACGTATTCTCTTCAACAGGTTCGTATGAAATCCAATGAAATATGACATTCTATCTAAAGTGAAATTCCAGCGTAAAATCATCCAATGGTTTTTTTCAACGAATTCGGTCATCAAATAAGTCATCGAGTAACGAGTTTTCGTGTAACAGCTATTAACAGAGATATCCCGGAGAGACTCTTACAGCCATGCGGCTAATATTGATTAACATCGGGCAGCACGGTGAAGGCATTCAAACGTCTTTTTTACCCACTAATACTGCTCAAAATAACAGCAAAACTCTGCAACAGCATGAGAAGAGTCATTTCACATTAACCGAAGCATCAACAGTGTAGTTAGTGTGTTCAGAGTTTATTAAAAGAGTGTTTTAAAGACTTACCTCTTGGCCCCTGTACCAGCTCCTCTCATAGTAAAGTCCATTCAAGTGGATTAAAGTCAATCCCAAAGGAAGGAGCCCATTGGTGCTTTGCTTTCTGTGTGGGGACTCTTCTCATGCAGAGGTTTGGTGTTATTTTCAGCAGTATTAGTGGTTAAAAAAGACGTTTGAATGCCTTCACCGTATTTCAAATCAGTGTTAGCCATCCGACTGTTAGCGACTCTCCGAGATTTCTGCATTAATAGTTATATGGAAAAATAGTCTCGATAGCTTATTTGTTGAGCATATTTTCCAAAACAGATCCTGAGGTGATTTTACGCTGGAATTTTACTTTAACACACTGAAAAGGCGTTACATTTAGGAAACAGGTGGTGGTGTAGGCACCAAAATTACCGTAATGTGAATGGTTAAGTTTAGGCAATAAAAAGTGACAGTACTTCCGGGACATGAACACCAGTCCCCCTGGGTCAAAGTCCTGTGTTTTGGGAGCTAACCCTCACCCCGACCCTCCTCTTTCTGCAGATTTTACCGCTGTTATACCACGTCACCTATTTCCCCTCTTTGTGCAACAATTTCTACAGTAGTAAATACATTGATTACATTTGGATTACAGAGCATGTACCAACTGTGGATGAGGACAGCTGTTGTTATGGTGACAACACACAAAGTGTGACCACTCTGGCCTTTTATTTAATGAATAGAATTTGATGACTTACCAAGAGAAATTCAAAGCAATCCCTATCTAGCAGCAAGGCAGCAGATGTGGTACACAAGGCCCCTCTCCATGCTCCGTACAGCTCCACTGCTCGCTTGTCACAAAACTTCCCCTCAGTGAGTCACCACAGAGACACACAAAATGGCTGTACAGAGACCCACAACGAGAAACAGACGCACTAGACTACAGAGATGCAAAGTGACTAAAGAGAGAGACAAAAACTTTCACAGAGAAACGCAAAAACTATAAATTATGGCTGTAAGCTATTTGGAATCACAAATAATAGCTATTTATTGATATTATCTTACATCAATGTAGTGCAATGACTTATGAACAATGTAACCATTATTAACATACATGAAATAGGGTTTTAAATGTGTGTCTGTTCTCATTTTGTGCCGGTCATACAGATTCCTTTTACTCATTCATTAACGTTCGATGTTTGTCCTTTTAACATTTCTTCTGGTTTTGAAGCAAATACGCAATCATCCACCAGTGAGATTCTTCCCCCTACCGAGACAGGAGCAGAGCTTCAATAAAAATCCCTTTACTTCACAACAAGTCTTGATTATGCAATGCTTTACACGTGAAGATCTGCACCTGTAGCTGTAGCTGCGGTTTCATTTTACAGCCTCCAAATTGCTTTGAGCTGCAGATGAAGGAGCTGTGAATCTCACTGGGGGAGTAACGCTCTCATTGGCACCTCCAGGTTTCCCAAATACCAAAAGATCCAAAAGGCCAGGCTGAAGAAGATAATGAGGGATCCTGAGAAGATCAGGAAATCCCAGAAGCTGAGGGGAGCAAAGACCCCGATGAAGAAGATGATGAGGCCTACTGCATCCAGGAGGACGGCGATGAAGAAAAACAGCATGCAGCGGCCGATAAAGACGGTATAATCCATGATAGGAGCAATGCAGCCTCTGCATTTATTAACAGCTTTAGCAGTTTATCTGTGTGACGTTAAAAACGTTTCTTCTTCTCTCCTCTGCGCCGCCCGGGAATGTGAGCTGAGGCTGATGAGAAGGAAGAGTTTAAACACTCGGGTCACATTCCTTTCTGTATCTACATCTCACATTTTTTTCATGACACCGTCTGACGAGGGAAATATGTTTCCTTAATGATGTCAAGAGAATTTCTGGCTCCATCGTTGCGTGTGGCTACATTTCGTAAACATGTTACATTCCAGCATGAGCTGATCCAGGCCTTATCTCAAGCCCACAGGTGGATTTGGAAAAGCTAGAAATAGGAGCCTTGATGATTCGGAATAGCAGGAGATCACCCGGGGTGCTGTTTACACCCTTAAAAAAAGTGGCGATGAGAGGGAAAAACAGCTTTCTGCGTGGCGTATAAAAGTACCCACACAAGGAAGATAAGACAAGAAAAAGTGTCTCTTGCGTAACTCAGTGCATAAGCATTACTGTGCTGTTATCTGGCACCGCGCAGTATCAGTCACCTGTATGCAGAAACACCCTCAAACAACAGCGACACCATCCAATTACATGTAAACTTTATTCCCAAGAAAAATAATTTACATGTCACAAAACCAGCACATAAAAATAGAAATTTGCTATGTACATGTTTAAGACTGTTTCTTCCTCTGTGCACAGCCCTTCTGCTTAGTGCGGAGGCAGGAGGCTTTCCCTGATTAAGAAATTGTCTTTCCATATATATATATATATAAAAAAAGTGACTTTAGTTCATAAGCTCAATGTTTTCAGTCTGTTGGAGTTTTTTGGAAAGCAGCACGGGGAGGGAGTCTGTCCTTCAGCACCAGGAAACCATACGTAACCTGTAATGAAGAGGAGAAAAGGGTTTTATATATTTGTACAAGATGAAAAAGCAGGGGGATTTAAGGAGGGGGGAAACACGAGATACTGGCTTTCAAAAATTCTAAAAAGGTATTATCCGTCTTTAGTGTTATTCTGTTTGAAATAACACCTAACTCTGCAGGTCACCCCTGAAACAAAACTCATTTAGAGACAGAATCATAAGTCTGAGTGTGAACTGTCAGAGGGTAAACACAATAAGGACCATACCTTTCAAATAAAATTAGATTGTTTGTTCAAGATACCAGTATTATCATCTGCAGTGTTCTTATTTAAAATGGCACAACCCGTACTATTTTTGTATTTACAAAATATACATACAGTGGTCACACTTGCCTCAATATTATACTGTAGACCGTTGCAATAGGGAATACACACACAAGTACTTTTACTTTAAATACTTTTAGTATAGTATATACTTTATAGTATATTTTAGTACTTTGTACTTTTACTTAAGTAGAATGGTTAATATGATACTTCAACTTTTACTAAAGTACATTTTTGTCTGTTTAATTGACAAATTAAACGGACAAATTTTTTTTTTACTGCAGTACAGTGTTTGAGTACAGTAAAAGTGCAATTCATAAGAACTCGATTTGGAGAGAAAACATGGATTGTCAGTTAAAAAGTGACCAAATATATCAGAAATGTATATTATACATTTCCTGTATAATGTGACCAAATATATACGGTATTTTGTCGCTTTTTAACCTACAATCCATGTTTTTTCTCTGCAAATCGAGTCTCATGAATAACTATTCTGGGTGAATTTTAGTGATAATATGTTAAGTTTGAACCATTCTACACAAGCAGATAAACCATAGCTAGCTTCTTTGACCAATGAAAGAGAAATTGAATGTGAAAGTTTGGGCCCTTAAAAAATTCTCACAAAAGAAAGCAGCAAATCCTCACCACTGAAAAGCTGTAACTAGAGAATATATATATATATATATATATATATATATATATATATATATATATATATATATATATATATTTTTTTTTTTTTTACAATGTAAATCTATTAATTGTTTCAGCTCTGGTCATCTGCAAACAATATGGAAGAAACTATATTTGGTTAATCATTTATATATATACAGTATATAAAAAATAAATAAAAGTGGCCCAAGAATAGAACCTTGGGGCACACCAGATTGTAATTTTGCTTTGTGGAAATGGCAACACAATTTACCGTAACAAAAACCGGAACGGTCTTTACAGAAAATATACCGGGTGCTGAAAAGGTTTTTAACCATTAGTATGACATGTAACACCCATTTTTGGAACAGAACACAAAATGATTATATTCAAATACAATACTGCTTACATATACCTACGAAAACATGCTGGACACTTAAATACAGCATTCTAAACACATCTGTATCCATCTGCCTGGCACTTCTTTTTACAGCTATACTTAAGCACAGGTTACCAACAATGGCTGGAGATTAAAAAGACAAATGGTCAATTAAAGGCACTGGTATCTGAATAGGAGAGAGCAGCCATCCGTGCATTCCCCTTTTCCTAAAATGTTCCTGCTTCAGGTTTGAGCTAAAGACTGTTACGAAACATTAATACATCCCTCCATCATTACCAGCTCACAGACTCATGTTGACATTACACAACAACATGAATACATGTGCAAATAAGGAAATCATTGCTTCAGTCTGGCCCTAAGCTCTTATGTTATTTATTCATGCAGCCACTATCAAATATGATTGATCAACGTGTCCCTTTACAACTCATACTGTAGAGAGGCCAGTGGCTGCTACAATAGCAATGTTGTCCTTGGGTGGAGGCCTGTGTTCATTGGGGGAAGGTCCAGTGATAAACCCTCTTGTCAGGGTCGAAGCCAGGATTTAGATACACAGCAGGTCCAGTTTCCCCAGTGCAGCCCCACCTGTCTATACTATTTAGTTTATATGTTTGGACCAGTCACTCAAAAAACGCCTGTGAAACATTAACTGTGTCTGAATTCTGTAGTACACAAACAACAACAAAAACTCTGCATGCATACTAAAGCTGAAAAAAAAATAATTCATTAGTTCAGCCACTGAACTGTTTTCCGACTGGTTTGAAAATTGATCAATCGGTTTAAATCATTTTTAGGAAAAAGTCAAATTTCTCTGATTCCAGCTTTTGAGGTGTGAATATTTCTTGGTGCCTTCCCTCCTCTACATCAGTAAACTAAATATCTTTGCGTTGGGGATAAAATGAGACATTTAAAGACATCATCTTGGGCTTTGGGAAACACACTGATCCTTTTTTTTTTTTACTATTATCTGACATTTCTGAGATCAAACAATCAAGATACTAAATCGACAATGAAAATATTGTTCGTTTCAGCCTTAATACATACAAAAAACGCATGATTTTGGAATTTGGTGTTGATGCATACTATTTTCCCACCATGTAAAATGAATTGCAGAATGTTGGGATACAGCTCCAGAAAAATCTTGTAAAACAAACGTAAAAAAAATGTATTAAATGTTTCCAGCGAAGTGACATCCTAAATTTGCCATCTCATTAAGATTGAGGTGCACTACATTAGCCTATCAGTTTCGGTGTAAAATGAAATGGTATGCTCATATCTTTTTGCAAACTGTTTATATCCTATAAAGATTAATATGCGTATACTGTTAAATTATATGGAATTGACAAAGTTATTGATTTTGTCATCTTTCTGTTCAATTTTGTCAAATATGTTTTTCCAACATGATGGTCTAAATGCTGTTTAACTCTTTTCTACACCTGGGTATCTTTCTGGTGGATAAATACTAAAACCACTTTGTTGTTTGATGTAAATTGAATGTGTTTGGCCTAAAAGTAGTCAAATGTAAAGACACGTCCTTTGGAGCCAACGTTTGAAGTGTCGACTCCAACTCAGGATATTAAATAACCCTGCAGGCCTCAGCTGCTGTCCTGCTCTCAGTGCTTCTTTTCACATTGAACACAGTTAAGTTACAGTCAGGAACAAGCCTCACTGTTCATGCAATGTTTGTTCTTTATTGCGTCATTTCACACAATCCCATATCTCAAGATCATTAGCCAGGTTGCATTATATGGGAATCAGGCTGGGGTCCTATAAAGTTAACTACTCGGAACTAGTGGATGGGAGGAGTGTGCAAGAAGCAGGCTTAAATATGATCCTTGCTTTTGGTGGCTGACGAGGACAGGCCATACCTACACTACTGCACTCTATTCCCCTGGATCAATAAGCACTGCTGAGTTCCATTAAAATGCAATTGCGCCAAAGGGTGTCAGGCTTGCCACCCGGTTACAAGGCAACTGATGGCTAAAATAATGCACAACGGTGAAGGTGAGCAGAAACGGTCGGGCTCATTAATTAAAAGCTGCCACGGGCCACTGAAGATATTTTCACAGCAGCCGGGGGAAGAAAATATATATATATATTAATACAAGTATTCATGAGCAGAGTGAGCAGGCAGAATCCTGGGGGGAGGAGTGTTTGTGTGAGGGTGCCCATTCCTCAGGCCCAGCTTCACTCTGGGCGTCATCTGATATCTGACAATAATGTGAGACATTTCATTATGATGACTGAGGTGAGAGCAGCGGGAGGGCCGCCGTGCCAACGTGCAGTACAAAAGGGATGGCAGCAGTAATGAGGAAAGAGTTCGAGCCGTGGCAGTGAGCAGCTAATGACGAGCAAAACGGCGGCAGACTGACAGGGAGAGGGAAAGAAGGAAAATGTGCTGCGTTTTTCTTATTCGTGGACTGTTGGTAGAGCTGCAACGATTGTCAGTTATTGTGAAATACCATATAAAGTCTACTTGTGCTACATTAAGGTTGCACTCACACTGTCCATCCGTACCATGCCCAAGCACGTTTCCCGGGTAAAGTCTAGTTCATTTGACCAGTGTGAGTGCAACCGTACCGCGCCTAACTGCGGTACGCTTGCCGGCCACGGACCGTTTGGGAGAGGTGGGCTTTTGTAAAGAACGTTTGCACATTTACGAGCACGAGCGTGCGCACTTGTACGAGCACGAGCACGATGCCTACAGCGGTTCTGACGTCATTTTATGTGCGCCTGTTGGGACATAGAAAAAAGAAGCAGGGACCATGCTCGGACATTTAAAACAATGGCGGCGAAAGGTTCACGTTGGTGTGATGCAGAGCTGGACTGTTTACTGCAGATTTGGTTGGATGAAAATATTCAAAAACAGTCGACAAGACGCACAAAAACTCTGAGGTCTACGGAAAGACTTGTAAACAAAGGCACGCATCGCGTTGATGTCATCAATGCGTGTGACGTCATCAATGCGTGTGACGTGTTACGGCGTGATGGCGTATAGGCAGCAAGAAGCATTCGCCGAGGCCCAGGTAGTGTGAGTACAAACGGGCCTGGCCCACGGGGGGAGAGGGAGGGGGGAAAAGTAAAGCACGGCGCACGGTACGGGCAGACAGTGTGAGTGCGCCCTAAGGGGTTAAAGAACACAGCAGGACGTGCCACTCCCACCGCTGGACAGATCTGCCTGTGTGTGACTGCACCCTTAAGAGCCCGGCTCAAAGTCTCATCAGTGGTTCTGTAATGAACTTTCATCTCCCCAGATTTATTTCGCTGGTGTTTGGATGTAACTGGTGACTGTCGTACTTTTGTATATCAAAGGTCTGGGTCCCACTTAGCATCATAATAATCGTAAACTATTTTGGTAAGCGATTAATTATTTAAAGTCAAGCCAGACTGATATATTGGTCAGCCGATATTATCGCTGACACAGGCCTATCAAGGACATATGGGTATCTATTGGTATTAGCGTAGATGTTTTCTGATACCTGACGATTTAAAAGCTTTATTTACGGAACATATAATGCAGAAAAATATGCACGGGGTGATTTTGAAGCAGAATGATATTGTTTTTTTTAATTATTTAAATTAAAAAAGCAATTGAGTGATGCAGAACATGCAGTACTATTTAGCTATTTATTTCATTTTTGCAGTTATGCTTTATTTGAATGGTCAGCAATTGACTGACACTGAACGTAATATTTATTTAGCAATTCTTTTTAATTTATTCTTTAATGAAAGGGTCAGCAATGGACTGATAATGAACATAGTATTTATTTAGCTATTTATTTTCGCCCCCCCCTTATTTTTACTGTTCATTTAGAATTGGCTGACAATATAATACATTGTGTATAATAATGTTAAATATTCTTTAATAAAGTTATTGACTTTAGAAAACAGAATACTTTTGCATTCAAAATGTACATAGAAAAAGACTAGTCTGTAACAGTAGTCGTCATATCTCTAAAAATCAGTACCGGTCTTAAAATCCAATATCGGTCGGCCCTGGTCAAAAGTCATTTTTCATCCAAAAAGGCCTTTTTCCCTGTTTATATCATATTAAACTGAATATTTGTCGATTGTTAAGTGAGAAAACAATTTTATTCTAATCAGATGAATGTGTAATGAACATATTACACAGCTGCAGCTCCAGTTGTTGATTCTAGGGCCCAGATACTCAGACTTAACCTAACACGTTATTACTGTACTTTAGATCTACATATACATTAACATTGCAAATATATATACATACATACATACATACATACTGTTTGATATATCTGTTGTTGTTGATTATGTTGTTTGTATCGCTGGAGTCTGAAACAAAAACAATTTCCCCCTGGGATGATTAAAGTATTTCTGATTCGGACTTGCCCTAACTTTGAGAAACTCTAACGGAGACCGGGGGGGGGTGTTGAGGTGGCCCCGGGTCATGATGAGGAGGGGAAACACTCACCCTGTCAGAGGAGCCTCTCAGCTTTACCGTCCGCTGCCTGCAGAGCCACGTCGGAGCTCTTCAACACCCCTAACTCCACGTTTCTGTCAGGAGCTGGAGAAGCGCACTCGGGCCATCCCTCAAACCCCCTGTTGTCCTGACCCGACCCGGCTCCGCTGTTGCTGCCGTCTTCCCACCTAATCCGACACGGCGCGGCAGCACGCACGGTCCCCTTCATCTCCTTCCCCTTCCCTATGCTTTTCTTCTTCTCCTCCCCGGCTTCCAGGGGCTTCACGCCGCCTTTGGAGAGCCTCTCGGAGAGCTTCCTGGCCCAGTGCGTAAAGCTGATGTCCAGGGAGCCCCCCCTGTCCTCCGCGTACAGCTGGACGTTCCCCGTGTACCACAGCAGCCACCATATCAAACTGAGGAAGATAACGAGCGAGCCCGTGTAGATGAGGAAATCCCCATAGAAGCGGCCGTCCACGTTGAGGTTCCCGAAGATCCCGACCAGAAGTACAACCAGACCGGCCGCGTCAAAGACGAGAGCGAGGCAGAATAACGGCACGCAGTTGCCCACGCAGCTGCTGCGGGCCATACCGGAGGAGAGCTGAGGGGCCGGGGAACGGCGCACTACACCTCGACTTGTTTCTCAGCTCGCACATTTCTCCACCTTACACCTGTGCGGTGTTCACCTGTGAGCAGGCCCCGCCCCTCGGCCGCGTCACCGTGTCCAGCGGGCACCCAGGGGACTCATATCAACGTGCTGCCTTCAAATGCAAAGCGTAAATTTCACTCTCCGACCGTCTGGAGACTCATTCGTGCGGGAACAAATCACAACGGTTTACTTCGGAACTGCTTTCTACTGAAGTTCAATAAAAACGATTAGTTTAGAGGTCGTCTGGTCATGAGCAGTCCCTCTAAAATGTCTCAGTTATTTGGTCCAAGATGAAACATCTGACTGCCATGAGAGGTGTCAGACATCCATGATCCCCTCAGGATAATCGCGTTGGTGACCGCTTAGCTTTTCATCTTGCCAGTGTCAGGTCCAAATTTGAATTTGTCCATTACTTAAAGTGTCATTCCACTTAAAATCATCCCTTGGTCTTTTTCAGCACTTACATACATCAAATATCAACTATTAATGGAGAAATCCTGGAGAGTCGCTAACAGCCGGACGTGGCTAACACCGATTAGCTCGAGGCAGTACGGTGAAGTCATTAAAAAGTCTTTTTGAACCACTAATACTGCTGAAAATAACACCAAACCTCTGCATGAGAAGAGTCCTTACACAGTAAACAAAGCACCAATGGGCTCCTTCCTTTGGGATTGACTTTGGTAATCCACTTGAATGGACTTTACTATGAGAGGAGCTGGTACAGGGGCCAGTACGTAAGTCTTTAAAACACTCTTTTAAAAAAACTCTGGGTTCACTAACTACGTTGTTGGTGCTTTGTTTTCTGTGTAAGGACTCTTCTCATGCTGCTGCAGAGGTTTGGTGTTATTTTGAGCAGTATTAGTGGGTAAAAAAGACGTTTGATTGCTTTCACCGTACTGCCCCGAGCTAATCAGTGTCCTGCTGTTAGCGACTCTCCATTAATAGTCCATACACGAAAAAAAACTGTCCCCATGGTTTATTTGATGTATGTAAGTGCTGAAAAAGACCATGGGATCATTTGACACCGGAATTACACTTTAAGTTTAAAACCAAATTCCTGCAAAACCAATGACATTCCCATCAGTTTCGTGCTATGAGCTCATGTTGGCATCAGCTGGTCAAATTTTAATAAACCAATTTCAAAAAATACTGTAAAAGTCTGTTTTAAAAACTCAAATTCTTAAGTCCCAGAAGAGATGAAGACAACATGTCCTTAGTGTTCTCATTGATGACCACAACCCTCTGTACAGCTGAGGAATTCCAGGATCAGTCAGGAAATGTAAAGTGACCCTTTACCTGTAGGGTCAACATGATACATGATCTCAAGGGAAAGTGTATAGATAGCACGATGCCATCATTCACTACTCGTCACATACAGGCACCTTAAGGACCCCTTTACATCACTTTTATGTGATTCCGGGCTCTCTTTTGCAGGAACACCCTGTTATACACACATTCATACCTGGAAGCTGGAGCAGTAAGGGCTCCAGCACAGTCGCTCAGCCCCTCCGTCGCTTTTCTTTTTCTCTGATTCAGTGAAATAAAGCTGAAATGTCAAGATCATAACAACGATTGTTAAATATAAAGTCTACTTGTGCTACACTAATGGGTTAAAGAACACAGCAGGACGTGACACTCCCACCGCCGGATAGATCTCTGTGTGTGAATGCACCCTTAAGGGCCCGGCTCAAAGTCTCATCAGTGGTTCTGTAATGTACTTTCATCTCCCCAGATTTATTTCGCTGGTCTGTGGATTGAAATGGTGACTGTCGTACTTTTGTATACCAAAGGTCTGGGTCCCACTTAGCATCATAATCAGTAGAAGGTACACTGCAGTGAATTGACCTGCAGTTTGAAACAATAACACAACAACAGTAGAAATAAATCAATTTGAGAAGAAGGGGTAGTGCAAGTATCTGTAGCTATGGAGATTACACTGAAAAAAATGACTTTTTAGTAGAGTAAAATGTATTAAATTGAGTAAGTAATTAATACATAGTAAAATTAAAATTCAGTGGGAACTAGAATATTTTAAGTAAACATTTTACTATTTACACATTTTATTCATGTAATACATTCACTGAATAGGAAGAGTAGATTTTATTAAATGTTTAAAAAAACAATTGATTTATAAATGATTGTTGAGTGACTTGTACTTGATGTTCAGCAGTAAAATTTGCTTGAAAAAATTTAGTGCAAATTGTTCCAAGGACGTTATTAACTAAATCCTACAAGGTATTTTTTTCAGTGAGGCAAACATCTAAAATGTCACACTCCTGTCTTCCACATATGTGTCTGACCTCTTTTCTGGTTTGACCATGTGTGATCATTTTGAAGAAGTGATATTCAGACTGTGAATGGCAGGGTGGCCTCCTGCAGCCAAGCTCAGTGACCCCCAAGCCTTATTGAAATTGCAACCATGATGAATGATTTCATGACTTATTAGGCCCTGTTATTAACTGGAGGACGCATTGATTTCCTTCAGTGAAGTCCTTCACGGCTCACGGTGATTTCTCTGCCATATGCTGCAGAAAATGACAAGAAAATTGGAATGAAGCAGCGATTACTACAACTACAGCTCTAAACCAAATCCGGACTGCGCATAATGACAGTGACTGCCGACAACATGGGGCCCACACAGGATCTGTGCACATGAGTTTGACTGCTAGAGGGCGCCAGTCATCTTTCAAACACCTCTGATCCTGCCTGGAGCACTGCATTGGAAATACACTGCACCGCTTCCAAAGTAAAGGTGTGGAAAAGCAACATTCGGACTAGAACTTTGTAAAATAGAACTAATGTATTTTTAAAATAATGAATAATAATAATGGATTGGATTTATATAGGGCGGTAAGCTCATTTGTCCAGGTCATCGTTATCCTGGGGTATCAGAGAAACTCAGGAGGATCTTCAACAAACACTGCATCACTGTGTATTTCAAACCCAGTAACACACTCAGACAGAGACTAGTACATCCCAAGGACAGAACACCACACACCCACAAAAGCAATCTGGTTTATGCTGTCCAATGCAACGAGGAATGCAAAGATCTCTACACTGGAGAAACAAAACAACCACTGCATCAACGCATGGCCCAACACAGGAGTGCTAACTCCTCAGGCCTGGACTCTACTGTCCACTTACATCTCAGGGAGAAAGCCCCCTCCTTTGATGACGACAATGTCCTCAGCCTGGACAGAGAGGACAGATGGTTTGAAAGAGGAGTAAAAGAAGCCATCTATGCAAAAGGAGAGAAACCATCGCTAAACAGAGGAGGAGGTCTGAGACACCACTTATCTCCAATTTACAATGCAGCCCTTTCATCCCTTCCCAGGAGATTCAACAATCTTACCTCAAAGAACAACTGTTCACAAATGGCCTCCTGTGACTCCAACGACTGTCGCTCAGACTCAATAGAGCACTAACAAAGCCGAAACCAACTTCCCACCAACGACTGTCACTCTAACGACGGTCGTTGGCACTTGGAGCACAAAGGGTTCCAGGAACATCATCGGCCTTGTGAAATGTGAAATATCTGGATCTCCACACCAGGTAGTTGGACCAGTCCCAGCCTGGTCAGATGTGTACATGAACTGATGAAGCCTCTTGGATGAGAGGTGAAACGTCTTCCTAGACAAATAACCAAGTCCAGTTGCTTTTGACTAATATTGCTTTGAGGGTTTATATAGGGCCTTCCTCAGTACTCAAGGCGCTTTACAGAGTCCAGGTTCCATTCATTCACACATACATAGGTAATGGTAAACTACAATAGCAGTCACAGCTGCCCTGGGGCAGACTGACGGAAGCGTGGCTGCTTATCAGTGCCCAATAGTTTCAATTTGAGAAAAATGTCTGATAAGGTCATCTAAAACAGTTTACCTTCACACACACAAGGCTTGTACGTGCACATGCATATTAAATGGACATACATGTAAGACAAGTCAACAACTGAAAGGTTGAAAATGGCCCCCGAAAAGCCTGTGATTTTCAGAGCAAATCGTATGTATTAATGTCACACATCAACCTACAAACAATATTAAATTGTGTTGCTGCTGCCTCTGCTTCAATACTAACAGGTTATTTTCTGATCGACCTCCTCCAGACAGCTCCAGTCTGATGGTTGACATTTTTTCAATTATTAGTCTAGTGATTAATAATATGATATAATATCATTTGAATTTAGATTTCTCAACTGCATGCATGTGTACCAAGCATTAAGTTACAGCTACACTAATCAATAGGTTTTAATCAATGGGAAATTCACCACCTTTATGTGCATGTCTCAGTGCTGATGGTAAATGTAGTTTATTAAGAACATAAAGTATGTTGGCAATGTTACACAAGCCCTCTTAGCTTTTTTAGCTCAATAAATAAAGTAAACTTTGTGCACCTAAACAGAAAAATACAACCTTACACCTTCTGAATTCCAGACACACCAACCCAACATCAAAGAACTAGTGGTTTGTGTCTTGGTTAAAAAAAATTGCACTTGAACACACAAAGACTGCAGCTAACAGATATCACGTACGTTTTGCACTTCTGTGAGAGGAAATAACTCTCTATACCAGCAGGTGGCGGTAGTCTGTGTTTGTTGTTCAAAAAGGGAAAGTAGAATTTGACAGGACAGATTTAAGATGCTAGTTAGCCAGTTAGCACATTAGCAACACAACCCAATGTTGAAAGAACAAATTATATTTACCACGCGTGAGTGATACGATAACAAAAAGAGCTCAGTGGCTAAAAGATAACATTACCTGATACAACAAGTTTGTTGATGATCTTACAGCCTCTGGACTTTTTCCGTTTGTTCACTCTCCTCCTCACTGCTTCTCTTCTTGTGCCCTGATTTCGCTTAATCTGAACTGCCAATCAGAGTGATTTCTCTCACCTATGGGCTCCTCCGCTGACTCAACATGTTGAATCTGCCAAAAAACACTGACGAGGGCTGACTAGTTCCAACGCTGAAGGACGCACCACAAAAAATAAGGCAACAGACGCTCACCGTTGACCTGACTTTGATCGACAGCCATCTGTTGACCCGGTGTGTTCCTGCCTTAAGATGTGAAAAGAAGCCATAACAACATTAACATAAATAGTCATTTTACGTTGCTGATCATCGTGAAAAAACATACTTCATTCAAACTGTACAGTAACAAAATATAACTCACTAAAACCATCTTTGTTATTCTTTCCCTGCTCCAATATAACATCTGTGGTTTGGTCGACATATATCTTTAATACACAGAGTGAGATGTGAAATGCTGGTTCTACATGCTGTTTTTTCCTGTTGTCCCTCTCTGCAGCAGCCGCCCAGTAAACAGCAGCTTGTTAGCGGCTCCCACTCCTTCTTCGGAGGTAGACCATTAAAATAGCAAAATACAATGAGAGAAATCGCCCTGGTTGTCTTTTCCAGTTACTCTTCAGGATCCTGAAGAAGTCTCCATCGCACCTCTGTTCAAGTGAGGAGTAAAACCTTTATACAGTAATGGTTGTGGTTGACGACAGCATCTAACAAAAACAGCCCAAGTTGACATTCATTGCAGCAGGATTATTCTGTTTCTGTCGGCACCCCTTCCGGGGCAACAGCCTCTGCCCCTCTCGGCTGCAGTTGTCAGGCTGTACAGTCTGGTTCGAATAAATATGGCTGAATACTTGAGTCATACCATCCTCCGCATTCATATTTCGCTGTTAGCAACGTAGCTAGTTTGCAATACTTGCAAAGACAACAGCAGCTTCAGCCTGAAGTGATGCCAACCCAGATAGATGTGCTCATGTTTTGGTTTAATGGCCGACAATCTCGACTCTCATTAATCTGAGTTCCTAAACCAAAAAGCTGTTCAGAACTGATCATCCCATTGTGCTTAACTACCCATCCCAAAAAAGCAGACACACACAGTTAGCAACTTGTCGTTGATTAAAATGGAATATAGCTGCAGGAGAGCCAGATATGTTTTCTATACATAGCTTAACAAATCAATGTATTCTCATGAATAGGTTCGTACGAGAGACAGTGAAAGACCGGATGTAGTCTGTGACACCAAGGCCACAAAGAAACTGTCACAATGACGGTTAGGGTTAGGGATAAAACCGCTTGATTAGGATTAGAAAAAAGGTTGTGATTTGGTTTAGTACATCCTTGACATTTACGGAACCAGGACATGAACTTCCATGTGAAAGTCCTGTGTTTTGGGACCCATCCACTAACTCAACTTGCCTCCTTAGGCAGAGATTTGCTGTCTTATACTATTTCTCATGCTTTCAATATGTGGAATACACACACATTGCTGCACATTACTTTATATTGCAATATGTTTAAAAAATGCATGAGAACAGCCTGAACAAATACAATGTACAATGTGATTATAGCATATTTTAAAATTAGTTCTAGTACAGCATACCTGAGCAGGTAGCCTACAGTATCCTGAGCAGGTAGAGTATAGTGTACCTGAGCAGGTAGAGTACAGTGTACTTGAGCAGGTAGAGTATAGTGTACTTGAGCAGGTAGACTACAGTGTACCTGAGCAGGTAGACTACAGCGTACCTGAGCAGGTAGAGTACAGCATACCTGAGCAGGTAGACTACAGTATCCTGAGCAGGTAGACTTCAGTATCCTGAGCAGGTAGAGTATAGCGTACCTGAGCAGGTAGAGTATAGTGTACCTGAGCAGGTAGACTACAGTATCCTGAGCAGGTAGACTTCAGTATCCTGAGCAGGTAGAGTATAGTGTACCTGAGCAGGTAGAGTACAGTATACCTGAGCAGGTAGAGTACAGTGTACTTGAGCAGGTAGAGTACAGTATACCTGAGCAGGTAGAGTACAGTGTACCTGAGCAGGTAGACTACAGCGTACCTGAGCAGGTAGAGTACAGCGTACCTGAGCAGGTAGAGTACAGTGTACCTGAGCAGGTAGAGTACAGCGTACCTGAGCAGGTAGAGTACAGTGTACCTGGGCAGATAGGGTAAAGTGTAGCTGAGCTAGACTGAACGGAAACAATAATGTTTTGGGCTGTAATGAGCTGAAGGAAACTGTACATTCTGTTGTTGAGTAAGACATGTCTGTGGCGAGTCAAATGTGGCTCTACTTACTCTTTTATATGTGTTCTGTGAGGATGCAGATGAGGAAATAGGAAACAAGAGTAGTTTTTAAATTACATGTGGATATGAGTCAGATCAATACACATAAAGAAGACCTTTGATATTAAAGGGAAGGCGCAAAAACATTTTGTTATATGACATACTAAACCCCAGGGTAGTTAAAATAGTTAAAAAACAAGCCAAATAAAAGTCTTCAGAAAATGATGCCTATGAGACATTTTCAGCACAAACTTGTTTTTCTCCGCTCTTCCTATAAAGCTGAGCCGAGAGGAGCTCACTCACCCTCCACTTTGGGGTTTAACATTTTGATTGACTGCTTAGGAAGAGACGCTGGTGCTGCAGGGTCGTTACTGAGCGAGCACAGTTCAGTTAGTTAGTCTTCAGCAGTCAAGTACACTGATAAACCCTGGTTGATTACGGTACTGTTTCATTACGGTTTCCTCTTTCTACTCGAGGACATTTGGCGAGTACTCAACTCACATCACTACAGCCCGTATTTTCTTTTTATTATAACCACACATCATGATGTGAGCCCTGCTTTCTGTCACGTAGCCTCAGTAAAATTGGATAATAATACAAATTGTTCCACAGGCAATACAGTAAATTTGCTTTTAAAGACAGAGTAGAAGTAGAGCTGCAGAGACATTATGAACTGCAGAGACCTAGTCACCCTGACAGTGTGGGATAACTTAGGAAATGCTTGCTTTACAAATCCTGACCCTCGAGATTGTATTATAGTGTAGAATCAATCAGAAAAGACGTGTTACACAGAAACACTTTATCTGTGCCAGGAAGAGGCACGGTTAGAGAGTTAAACCTTCTCTTCTCTTTGAACAACTTCCGGAAGTAAAGGAGCTGGAACTGTATTTAATAATTGAGAGTTGGAAGGTAATTGAGGACATAGATCAATAATATCTAGGGGGTTGCTCTCATTACAGAGATACCCAGACATCTCCGAAAGTTGTAGCTCAATGATGATGGATCTGGAGAGAACGGCAGAGAGAAAGAAAAAGGAAGGAGGAAGGAATAGGAAGCAATGAGATCTAAACATTTAACAAATGAGACCCATTTCCCATCCCTGTCTATCTCAGACCCTCATATCAAACCTTTGGAAGTGGCAGGTGGTTTGGCCGCATCACATTTCAAAATGTCAGATCTCTGTGCTTAGAAATGGGAATCTTTCCAGGGAGCCTGACGGCTTCCCGGGCCCTGATTTCCCAGAGGATTGGCAGTCTCGACACGCATGGGCGTCTGTGAGCATTTAAACAGTCACCCCACCCACCCATCCAGTCTCACAAACAGCACCCAGCTCCCAGCTCCCTATTACAGCCTCTTATCCTCTCATCCACTCTTTCCTGTGTCTCCTCTGCCGTGAAGCACGCTTCATTTCTGCCTCCATCACCTGTTGGCAATGTAAAAAGGGACTTGCTTTTAAGGAACCTGCAAGATTAAACAGTTGTTTCATTAAATGTTTACACTGCCTTAGTCACAAGTGAGGGATGTTGAGTCGAAGAAGCTGTGGTTTCAAATCAGAGATGGTATCTTTTCCCCACCTGGGGTGGACATTGGGCTGCATTTAAACTGATAGAGTGTATTCCTACCTGTTTATCCCTGAGGGGCTCAGTATGGAGAGGCAGAGCTGTTATTCTCACACACACACACACACACACACACACACACACACACACACACACACACACACACACACACACACACACACGTACACACACACACACACACACACACACACACACACACACACACACACACACACACACACACACACACACACACACACACACACACACACACACACACACACACACACACACACACACACACACACAGGACATTGTATTGAATGTATTAATTCTCTGGTCTCAAATCTAACCTCTGCCTACATTTCCACATACTTAACCATAAACTGAAACTAATGTCATAACCCAAATCTAAATAGAAATAATCTTCACTCAGCTCTAGTGTAATTCTAAGCTCAAATCCTTGGTCCTGTCTCATAAAGCAGGTCTAAAAAAACTCTGAGCGCAACCCTGAAGTCTGAGTTAACTAATCCTGAGATGGGAAACGTTGAGGTTTCACTATCAGAAAAGCTGATCAGAGTCAGTTCAATCAACTCTGAGGAGGTTGAACCTGAACATAAAAAGCGTCATCAATTGAGCTTGGATAATACAATTCACCACGGAAACTGGTAAATAAAAGACAGAGCTTCCATTTTTATCCGCCAGATGTAGAGATATTAATACATGTATACGCAGACTGTGCACATTTATCTTTAAAGTCTCCATTCCAGAAAAGTGTTTTTAATCTGTTCCTGTCCTCTAAAATGTCTGACACTGACTATAGTGACATGTATGTGACCAAAGTTTGTAAATAGAGAGGTGTTTTTCACATTCCTATACTGAAGGAGGAGATGTCTGTGCACTTCTCTGAGCTCTGACATTCAAACGTATTCCAGGCAGCAATAAAGTAGTTGGTCCGTCACTAATCCACAAACCAATCACTAACATGTGAAACACTATTCAACGGGGAAACAATTTTGACGCACACTGGCAAATAAACCTGAAACGTCCAGCTCAGTCAGAGCGGACTGTCAGTACGGAGAGAAAACACACTGTCATCATAGCTGTCAGACACCCACAGTTACAAGCTAACAAGCTAACAAACAACAGAGACTGATAAGAGATGCTAACTACACTTAGCATTTTCACACGTCTGCTAATCGACCATTTTAGTGGCTACAGACTCTTCATCTTAATCTAGGTCTGATTGACACCCCGTTCAGGACTCCGCAACTAAAACTTAGTTGCAGATCGCTAACGTTAGCTCAGGACTCCGTGTTCGTCCATACACCCGCAGGGCTCCACATGTTGCACCTGCCATACCGTGCGTCAGCAACCTGCCCAAGGGGCTGTGCTGCCCCGCCGCCTCCTGTCTGAAGAAGGCCAATGGCTGATTCTCTCCGATGGGTTTAGTCATCTCAATGAGCCGTTTGCAAGCTTCTCTTTAAACCTCGGGTCTCCTCATCAACCTCTGGTAACATTTGGAATGTAGTTACAGAAGAGTCTCATTTCTCAATGAGGGAGAAACATTAGATGTGCTTCCAGCTCCATCTCTGAGTTTTTCTTTACTTTCCATGTTTTATAAAATATTAATCATAGCAGAGTAGTTTTAAATACTTTAACACATGTCTGGAGCGAAAAGAAAAAAGTCAGAGCAGAAAAGTGTCAATAAGTTAACACAATCACGTTTTATTCAGTGTTGTCCATTAATTAATCATTTAAAAATGTAGTTGAAGATTTTAAAATATATATATGCTAGATCAAAGACAGAGACATGACTGCAAGCTCAGTCTGATTCAGTGATAATGTGTGATCTGAAACTATATTCTGCAGCTGTGTCACGATTCTGCTCCCTCAGAAATATTAACATATGATCTCCAATATTATAGGAATTATGTTCCATCAGTGGTAGCGATCACATCATGAGTGACAGAGAGAATTATTCATTGATCCTACGTGTCTACAGCTTCATCCTGATTGCTACTGTTTAAACTGAGATTATACGTTATGTGCAATAAACATTTTAGTGGAACAGCTATAACAAACTGACAGCTATAAAAAAACGGATATGCAGAGGTTTTATTCAAAGTTGTATTGACTGACATAACAACATAACACACTGCATAACAGTGGTAACTTTAGGCAGTCCTGGGTAACAAACTAACATCTAACCAGGATTTAGATCATGACATACTTAGATTTGATAAGGATTGAATCAATGAGGAAATTAAAGAGTATCTGCCTCTGTTAGAGGGAGTAGACAGAGAGACACTGAGGGTTTGTGGAAGATAACCTGCCAGGTAGCACGTTAGGGTTAACACGGTTCACTACCACTTTCTGAAACAGGCCCCAGAACTTTTGTTCAGCTTTGCTTGTTAAAATGTGCTCCCAAAAATACACTTAGTTGGACTAACCTGCTATGGGGGAAAAAAAATGCATGTCTGAGTAACATGCAGATGTTCAAGCTTGAAGCTTATCTTTATTGTCCCCCTAATGCAGGGGTAGGCAATTCTGGTCCTGGAGAGCCACTGTCCTGCATGTTTTAGGTTCTCTCTGCTCTAACACACCGGATTCTAATGATTTGCTCGTCATCCAGCAGCTGAAGCTCGTCACAGTTGGATTATTGTGAGACTCAGGTGTGTTCAAGTAGGGAGAAACCTAAAACATGCAGGACAGTGGCTCTCCAGGACCGAGTTGCCTACCCCTACCCTAAGGGGACATTTTCAGCCACAGTTCACATAAAACAGAATACAAGACAACAATGACACAACAACTTGAGGAGAGAAATGGGAATTCAGAATTTTAGACAAGCATGTACATTAGTGCAAATGTGCAAGTGAGCAAGAGAAGTTCAAGGAATGCATCCAGAGAGCTATTTTCTATTAAGCATATCAATGACACTTGGAATGAAGGAGATATGAAATGTCTTGGTTCTCCTAATGGGTGCCCTGAAGCGGTGCCCGAAGGGCAAAACATAGGCTGTATAATAGCATATTAACCTGCATAAAAGAGATGGAATTAGCCTTCAGATCTGAAAAGTGAAGCCACAGCGGAAATGCATTAAACCTGAAGTCTTTCTAATGTCCAGCAGGGGTGTCTTAACTGGCTCCAAAAATGAAGTCTGTATAGATTGTATAGAAGTCAATGAGAAAAGCAGCCTACTTCTTACCTAATTTATTACCTCTGTAAACATTTTCCTGAGTTTATGGTCTCAATCTCTAGTTTGGTTTAGTAAATCATGATGCCATTTAGAGTAAGGGCGTACTCACACTGTCCTTCTGGCCGGGGCCAAAATTGGTTTTTCAGCTAAAGCCTAGTACCTTTAAGCAGTGTGAGTGCACCTGTTCCTCCGTCCACGGCCCGCTTGAAAGAGGTGGGCTTTAGCGGAGCTGTTTGCACATGTACGAGCACGAGCGTGCTCACGTGTACAAGCACGAGCACGAGCCCTACGGCAGTAGCGTTATGTCCGCCTGTTCGGACATGTAAATAGAAGGACGGACCATGCGCGGACATTTAACAACAACAACAATGGCGGTGAAAGGTTCACGTTGATGTGATGCGGAGGTGGAGTGTTTACTGCAGATTTGGTCGGATGAAAATGTTCAAAAACAGTCGACAAGACGCACAAAAACTCTGTGGAAAGAAGGTCTGTGGAAAGATTTGTAAACAAAGCCACACACACGCGATCAATGAGTGTGATGTGTTACGGCGTGATGGCGTATGGACAGCAAGAAGCATTGGCCGGCCCTGGCAGTGTGAGTACAAACGGGGCTGGGGCGCGGGGGGAGAGGGAGGAGGGACAAGTACCCTAAAGCCTGGGTCGCGGTGCGGAAGGACAGTGTGAGTACGCTCTAAAATAGACAATAAATCAGTGGCATGTCTACCTTGTGATTGGCAGGTCGCCATGCTAATAACAGGATAGAGGTTTAGTAAAACTGACTAACTTCTGACATCCTTACAGCACAATGAGACAGACAGTCTATGAAAATGTATCTCTACCTCCACTTTGTGTTCCAGTCTTCTTCCTCTGTGTGCTCCAAATGGCATCAGCTAGTTTCCTTTGCGCCCGGAGAAAAACAACTGCTCAGAGCCAAGGAGTCTCTGACGCAGTGTCAATGACTGCTCTGAACTGATTAAATCTGTTACTGTATTGCATATTTATTGCATAAAGTGTTTCCAGAAACATGTTTTAGTGTACTGTTTAGCTGCAAAAAGAGTTTGTCGAAGTCTGTCCGTGTGGTCCACTGATGGACAGGGGTGGTTTTGGACATGGTCACAAACTTTCTCATTTTACAGCTAAACAGTACACTAAAATATGTTTCTGAAACACTTGCAAGAAATATGCGTTACAGTAACAGAATATTGATAGTTTCACAGTTTAATCAGAGTTCTGAGAAGTCATTGACACAGAGTCAGAGTCTCCTGCTCTGACTGGTTGTCCATCAGGCAAGTGGATACATTATACTTTTTCACAGATTGGCTGTCTCATTGTGTTGTCAGAATATACTGAGAGTTTCAGCAAATATGAAAGCTTCTTTTTTTATTTTTCACAGACGGTTAGCTTAAGATTTGATTTAACTGGCATTCAGTGTTTTGTTTTGTTTTAACTTTGGGGCAGCACTACAAGAAGAACAATAAGAAGCTTTCATGCCATCAGCATTTCAGCTGAATGTGATGCTGATGCAGTTAAAATATATTTGACAAAGAAAAATGAATAAGAATCCAAATTGCTTTTGCATTCTCTCTCTTCTCATCTGAACCTTTTCATTTATCTCCCTTCTACAATCACATGCCTCCAGACAACATGCATTCTACCAGGGCATCTCTCTTTGGGGTCAAAGGTTATCACCTATCAGCTGTTCTCCTGAAACATCTGCCCTCCAAGGACAGTGGTGGTTGTTTATAGTCGCAGGCCCTGGCATCTCTTGTATCCACTCCACTTTAGCACAGCACAGGAAAATGACTGGGAAAGTGGTGACGCCAATGAAATCTCCCCTCAACTCCCATCCTCCCCTCTGAGTGGCTATTGTCTTCACCCTGGTCATATAAATCAGACGGTGTGTGAGAGCGGAGGAGGATTAAAAAAAGAAGAGGGGAGGGAGGGAAGGACGGAAGAAGATGGAGTGGAGGAGAAAAAAAGAGAAACGGGTCTTATGGCCAAACTGTCCTCTTCAAGGTCGTCACGGTGATTGGGTTGGTGTGAGGAGGATGGGACTCAGGGAAATGAGAAACACAATGTCCAGTCTGCAGTGTGTGTCATTTATTTCACAACAAATTTTTCTTTCTGGAGTCCTCTAGTCTTTCTATTCCTCACAGCTCCTAACGGAACATAGCAAGAATTTCAACACATCTTTTGGTGAAATATACATGACGAGGTCTCGTAGCATTGCATCATTTTGGGTGGATCACCCGACAGTGAAGAACTGCTCACACATCACTAAAAAATTCATTACTTTGGCCAATTTTAATGAACTGGGTTGGAGGAATGTTTTTTACTGCTCCCCCTGTGTTTGTGTGTTCTGATGCACCAGGTATGTTGTCCTTCTTGTGACAGCAAACAGATAGCTGTCATTCCTACTCTTGTTTTTCTTTAGTGTGAGAGTAGCTGTGATCTACATGTAAAGGACGCACAAACTGATGTCAAATGAAGGTCAGCAATGCTGTGGTGGATATAGGAATTTACTTAGTATAAATCCAAATTACAAAAATAATAAATGTGTTATATTTTCTTATTTATCTCTAATGGAATCTGGCCAGGGGCGGCAAGGTGGTGTGGTGGTTAGCACTGTCGCCTGGGGCCCTTCTGTGTGGAGTTTGCATGTTCTCCCCGTGTCTGCATCTCCGGTTTCCTCCCACAGTCCAAAGAGATGCAGGTGTTAGGTTAATTGATGACTCTAATTTGTCCGTAGGTGTGAATGTGAATTGTTGTCTGTCTCTGTTGGTCTCTATGTGTCCTGTGATAGACTGGCGTCCTGTGCAGGGTGGACCTTGCCTCACGCCCGACGTCAGCTGGGATCGGCTCCAGACCGTCCCGCGACCCTGATAGGGACAAGCGGTTGAAGATGGATGGATGGAAACTGGCTGAGTATTGGTTTTATTTGTTCATGTTTCCAGATATGTTTTCAGATGGTATATTTTGGAAAATATATCCAATCGAAACTGATTATAGCAGATTGGTCAGTGAGCAATGTGAGCATGGTTTCTTGTAAGATGCTGGTGGATTTTATAAAGATGGCCAAGCAAAGTTCTTTCATGCTAGCAAAAAAGGTGGTGTTAGAAACTTGGTGACGCTGTGGGCAAACTCCCAGGGCAAACTACCAGAGCCATTTTAGAAGTGGGACGCTGCAACTCATAGTAATTTCCTGTATCTGTGTCACATGTGTTTCTCCACTGCCCCGCCTCTTTACTGTGCATTCACACATAGGGAGCAATGGAGGCGATTAAATCGCCCACAACGTGAGTATCGCGTCACGTCAGCCCGTCCTTGCAACTAAACAAGTACAATTTAACATTTGACTTTAAACCAGCTCTGTGTTTTGGCCACAGTCTATGTACATGGCAGTGTGTGCAGATAAATGGTGTGTGTGTGTGTGTGTGTGTGGCTTCCCTCTGTGTCAGCAGCGCAGAGTCAAGACTCCGCAGACCTCTGCTGCTATGGCGGGAAGCCACACACACACAAACACACACACACACACACACACCTTTTATCAGCACACTCTGCCACGACACACAATTAGATAGCCGGCTGCTAATTAATTTTTTTTTGCTGCTAAATGAGTTAAATAAAAATGCTTCATCATCTCACAGTGTAGGAAAGCACAATGTTATCACCGCTCTTTCCGACACACAGCCCATCATCATTAGTCATGTTATAATTTATCATCTATAAAGTGCAGGAGTGGGACCCTGAGCCGATCTGGCAGGACAGCACATCTGTTACCTACACCAGCTATCTGATTCTGACAGTGAAACAGGTTAGTTCACAGAGGTTTGGACGTTTGTTTTTACAGCCACAACAGTAGCGGCCATACACTCTGTCGCGATGGAGTAGGCTATGGCAGAGCACGGTGGAGGCTACGATGTAAGCCCGTTTAACTAATTTGGCTGTAACTGGCCAGTGAGTGCTGTTTATGTAAACACACAACTTCACAACTGTGCTCATGGTGCTGATTGGTTAATTGTCAGTCTCCCCGCGGTACTGGCTGGAATGTGTTACCCGCTTCTCTCATCAGGTAAAAACCTCACTTTCTTTTTAAAGAGCAGGGTCAGTGTGTCGTTTTGGAGGACAGTCTCTTTGATCATTTGACCACACCAATGCTCTCAAACCAACACTGCTCTAATATTGAAATGATGTTTTCTGTGTAATACAGAGGGAGAAAGCTTCTCCCAGGAAGTAAGGGCGTGAAAGAAAGAGGGAGAGGGAGAGGGAGAGGAAAATGGTGCCGGTGGCAGGTTTGCGAGAAAGAAGATGGGGAGGAGATGAGATTCCGCCTTATCTTTCATGGCAGTTACACTTTGTGGATTATTATCTCAGCTGGCATGTGAGGCTCGCTTCATCTAGCCATTAACTGATTATCTATTTGTCAACATTTCTCACTATTTCCCCTTTTCAAAGCCCCGGGGAGTTCTGGAAAATATTGACTTCCACTCCTACAGAAAGTAAAGTTGGACTCCTAATTGAGTGTAGAGCCTCCCCTCCTGCCAGGCGTGTGTAGCGTACACCTCGACCTACACTCAACAGCAGCGTGTCCATCGTGGGACATCTCATGTAGAACCTGGCGGGAACAGCCTGTGATTGAGGAGAAACGCTGCAGCGGCAGCAGCACCCGCAGCTTTCCGTTGATTTTCCATTTGTCACTTCTTAGCCAGTGTCATTCCTCTTGTCTTCCCAGAGCCCATGTTTCTGGCCGATTTGAAACAAACAATTGAAGGAATTGAAAGGCTTAATATGATTAAAAAACGATCAGCGACGTCTGTGGCAGGAGCCAGTGTGCGTAATTGGATTACTAATGGGGAACACAAATGAATAGCGGCGGGGAGGACGAAGCTCCGGACAGACCTGGATGAAGTGTGATTTCCATTCTGATGCAGTGGGCATATTGTGGTGAGAAAATAAGCACTATAAATCATGTCACTGTCCCAGATGTAAGGAGTCATTAAATTTTTCAAATGAATGAATTTCAGATAACCTCAGTGCGTGTCCCTGTAGGAATGAATTCCACGACAATAATGCCGTGTCTCATTAAATAGACGAAATTAATTATTTTTCCAGTGGAGACTGTCCATTGCTGTGACCATGGGCAGAATGTTAAAAGGTCAGTTCACACAAATGACAAAAAGCACATTTTCTCCCTCACCTCTAGTTGTAACCTTTCATGCAGATAGTTTAAGGTTTATCTGCCCAGGTTTTTATCTGTCTCCTCTCCAATACCAGTGAAAGGAATTCCGTTTGTAGTGCTCACAGCACTGAAAAATGATGTTTAAATAATTCAACAGCGACATGTCTTTTCAGAAACAGTGTCCCTGTTACTTTGGATCAGTGCTTGAATTGGAATAAAAAAAAGCAAGCAGCCTGCAAAGCATGCAACAGGCTGTCCTCATCCACTGAGTGAAAGTAATGCACTGTAATTGTAATCCACATATTCATTATTGTAAGAAATTATGTACAGAACAAAGAAGGGAATCAGTAGCTGTAGTATTAAGGCCTTTACACACAAAGTCCATATTTTTCACCCGTTTAAAAATAAACACAACCTCAACTTGTGATTTGTCATTAAATATTCTCTGAATTTTTTGCATCAGGCAAAAGCCGTTTGACTGCTCAGATCGAGAGCACATCATCATCCAATGTAACCTGACTCCTCCTCCTTCTCATTCACTCAGCATATCCATCTGAACTCTCCTTTGGAGATCTTTTGGGAAGGGGTGAAAATACTGGTTGCTGATTGGATAAACCATCTGTCTATCACCAACATACGGGCCAAATCAACCAATCAGATCACTGAAGCGTATGACGTACTAACTGCGTCGAGGCAAAGCTCAGAAAGTAAAGAACATGTGGGTAAAGGATATTTGGCGTTTGTGTAACGTGAATTTACGGATCAAAGGCCCACTTTCAGGAGCCCGGTCCATATTCAACAGGATCCAGAGAAAAAAAGACTCAGTGAGTGGCTGCTCATCTCATCCGCAGAAGCCTCCATGTTGTTCACGCTGAACAGTCTCTTCTTGTTTCATCACTTAAATCCACCTCAAAACCATCAGTGATTGGTTCAGTCGCTTGGTAAAATTCTCCAAATTTTCCTTGTTGCAGGTTACCAGACTGATCTGAGAGTAAAATACAATGGAGCTTAGAGATCAGGATGGTGTTATGATGAGGCTGCATCCAAACCACTTGATCAACAGATGAGCAGTTCAGATGGTAATATAGTAATATTCAGGTGGATGATGATAATGAGATTGATCACTCTGCAGTTAATGTCCTCAACGAGCAGAGGGTGCTGCTGGGAGCCCCTTCCCTGTCCCAACGCACTCACAGGCGCCACTTTCTCACTACATTTAGTGACTTTTCACACCTTCTTAGAACTTTATTTATAAAAAGAGACTAGAGAGTAGTTTAGCTCCTTATTCAGAGCATCAGGGAAAAGGGAGACATCTGTGCTCGGCCTAATTCATTCCCATGCATGTGGCTCAGAGTCCAGTTCAGTAAACAGTCTTTGGGTCCGTCTCTCTCCTCTCACACAGCAGCACTGTTGTTATGTGACGACGTGGGGTTAGAGGTCTGAGGTGGGCCGATGACGTCATCGTTAAAACAAAGTATGAGGTTTCGCCGTCCAGACGACAACGCCATGGGGGGCGTTTTTAAATCTTCACACTCTGGGACCCAGCTACATGCTAAAGTTGTGCGGTTACAGGAAAACGCGTCTTCATGTGGACGGACCCTAAACTTTAGAAACGGGAGTCTTTGGTTGTCTAAACTTCATTGTCACCTTTTGTTGTCTAAACTCACTGTCACTTTTTTTTGTCTTACTGAACCATCACATTTGGTTGTTTTAACTTAACATATTTTTGTTAAATAAATGTAACCGTCACGTTCACATACCAGACACTGTTTCACAGCGTGAATAGAACATCATAATTTGTAAGGTATCATATGAACCTGTTGATGACAATACATTGCCTGCAAATGCACAAATGCCAGCTAATGCAGGCTCACCTACAACTATGTTATCATTTGCTGCTGCTCTTCATTTGTAAATCTCAGAGCTTGATGTTTCCTTGAGGGGAATGACCATACGTCAGTGCTGTACATATTCTACACTCACATCCATCCCACGGAGTTAGCTGACAGAACTACTATAAATACCTACATTTATTAGAAAGTTAAGATCAAGACAGGGGTCAACGGCTTTATTACTTTGCTTCCACATTGCAGAACAATTTCCTCTGGCTTCTGTGATTACTGAGATATAATATTCAGCTTTGGCATTTCTTGATTCTTTTATACCTTTATATACAGCCATATCATTATTGGAGCTCGTTCAATTTCGCAGAGCCATATATTTTTTAAATTGACTCATTCACCCAAGGTAAAGAAGATTTTTTATTTGAGTTCTCATGCTCTTTTAGAAACTCTAATATAATAAACCCTTCTACTATATTCATAAAGGTATGTACATAATTCCACTGCTTTCCATTTAGTTCACTCTCCTGAATTGTAAGATCCCGTTTTTGAATAGTTAGTACATAGAGGTTGTAGATTGACTGAGAGTTGGGAAAGGCTTTTTAGTCAACTTCTATAATGTTAAAACTGTGTTGTGATCAGAAAAGCCAGTCAGGGATTTATTATTTTAGTTATTTACTGAAATAAAAATTAAATCAATTTGTGACCTGGTAAATTTTGGGTGTGTGGCATTTATTGTTTTAGCAACTTCTCTAAATGATCATAAAGCAGCAGCAGCATGATATAAAACCATGATCTCAAAGTGCATTTGAGGTGACAGAAAAACACTTTTTTGCTTTATTATGACAGAACAACTGGGGGTTGACAGGAAATGGGAGAGAGACTGACATGCAGCAAAGGCCCACAGGTCAGAGTTGAACCCTGTCTGCTGCGTTGAGGACTTTTAGCCTAACCTCTGCAGTAGCAGCCTTAGCTACACCCATATTGACAGGCAGTCCACACAAGTCAATTACCGATTACCGGTTCTATAGAAATGAACTCTGTAATCGACTTGTTTGGGCTGCCTCTCAAATGAAGAGAGCCGGCTGCTAAGGCTTGTAGCATTGCAAAACAGTCTTTTTTAATAAACTCCAGGTTTGCTGACTAAATTGTTGGTGCTTCTCATGCTACTGCAGAGGTTTGGTGCTATTTTGAGCAATATTAATGGTTAAAAAAATACATTTTAGATCCATTTTAGATGCATTTTAGATGCATTTGGCGCTCCACCCTGAGCTCCTCACTGTTAGCCATGTCTGGTTGGTA
Source organism: Echiichthys vipera (assembly GCF_963691815.1). Classification (NCBI taxonomy): domain Eukaryota; kingdom Metazoa; phylum Chordata; class Actinopteri; order Perciformes; family Trachinidae; genus Echiichthys; species Echiichthys vipera. Next base: position 22,412,326 of record NC_139843.1, on the reverse strand, counting down.
GCAGCTGTCCGGGATTTCTCTGTTAATAGGTGATTGACGAACAAAATTGTCTCAATGGCTTATTTGATGTATATTCATGCTGAAAGACACCGTAGGGTCCAATTTTGCCGGAGTTACGCCTAAAGATTCCCAACAAATATGCCCCCCTTCTGTTCAGTATCTCTATCCCATATGGCTTTTGCATGATTCACCACTAATCTTCTTCTGGAGAAGGTTGAATGTTGTCTAGATCCTTGCACTTGTCTTGTGGAATCAGTCCCATTAGTTGTTAAATTCTTTGCGCTTGTTCTTAAGCATTTTGTGACAGATTATAAGTGGGACTTCCCTTTACCCATTCAACAAAACAGGAGTTTGAGGCATTTGTGGCATACGCACTTCCTTGATCATTGATACATTGGCATTGTAAGTTTCTTTAGATATGTTGAATTTCTGAATTGCTGTAACCTGTTCTCATTTAACATATTTTCATCAGCAGGTTTATAGGATATTGTACAAGAAGTAATGCACAAAAGTTCATATGATATCTTACCAAATATGACATTCTTTTTAATGTTGGAAATGGCAACCAGAAGTGGAAGTTAGGTTTAGGAATAAAAACAACTTGACCAGGACATAAACACCAGTCCCCTGGGTGAAAGTCCTGTGTTTTGGGACCAATCCACCACCCTTCCTCCCTAAGTGGAAGTCAGCTGGAATACTCACAAAATAAATACGTGGAACACAGACAAATTGCATAACTTTTCATACAATATCGTATGAACTGCGAATGAGAACAGCCGGTCTCATTCCCTCCTCGTCACATACCGACACATTTCTAGGTTTATGCATAAAAACTACATGGTTAGTTTTAAGAAAAGATCGCGGTTTGGATTTAAATAAGTAACGTCCTGTCTGTTATGAAGATTCAATATCATGCGGCATTGGACACGAACCCTGGTCTATAAGGTGTCCATAGGTGTCTATAGGTGTGTGTTTGACCCAACCCCCCTGTGTGGTCAAAAATGATTCGACCAAGCACTCGCCATGCTACCCAGTGCAGGGTGGTTTGAATTTACTCAGTTGTAAATATGATCTTTTTTTAGCAACTCAGACTCTCTTTCATCTGGACTGTAGTGGCAACAGTAAGAACACAATGTTCAGGTTTAAGTAAGAAAATAAACATGACATCATAAAAGAGCGAGAGAAAAGCAGGGTTATGAAAAGTGAAGGTCTCCTCCATCCCCAGTGCCCCCCCCCCCCCCCCCCCCCCCGCAACCCCCTAAAGATTAGGCCACTACCTTTCCTCCCAAATGGCAGCTCTCTTCTATTTACTGTTCTCTCTGGGTTTTGCAGGTAGTTTTGCAGAGGATAACACAACCTATATTAGATGGTGCAGGCTTATGTGTTTTGGGACTGGATATATTCTGTCCTTACATCAACTGCTGTTGTTCCTTTTATTTCTGCTAGAAAGTGGGGATCTGTCTCCAGTCCCTCTGATTCACTGTGCCCACAGGCAGTAATAAACTACAGACATGTTTCTTCAGCTCAAAGTCCACCTTCACTGCCCCCTCTATGCGACACAGGCCATATCATTATCCTCGCAAACAACAAAAATGCCTCTGCAATCTTGGTGTTGGAGGAATTTCTCCTTCCACCTTCTGTCTGCAGGCTCTATCAGGCATCTCTGTGGTGGAGACTTCAACCGAGTGCACAAAATCACAAAGAAAGTCCACACTTGTGATGAATGAGCTGGTGTTTTTTGTTCCTTGCGAGGAAGAAGAGAGGATGAGAACATGTTAGGATTTACCGGGAGCCGACTGATACTGTAAAGCTGCTTGAAAGTGTTTGTATTGTAAGAGATCCTTTTGTCCAATAAGAAATACACCTAGACCTAGCACTCCTGTTAACATGAGTATAGTGACACAGGTAGTGAGTGCAGAGAGTGAGGATACAAGTGTCTCTGGCTGCGGTCCCAGAAAGCTATTGATCCTAGGTGTTGTGTGCTATGAGTCTGCCTGCTGATGGGTGTCTGTGGTGCTTGTGAGCATGTTTGCCTGGCTGTGGACCAGATAATAAAACAGAGTGGAGCTTGAGACGAGATGGAGATGACAGTGTAGTGCACAGTGAGCAGTCTAAAGGCCTTTCTATCTCTGGGTCTCTCATATTTTGCAACAGCCTCTGATTGCTCATCTGCAGGCATCAGGCACAAACAACACTAGATGGCGGTGTTTGTTTCTAGTAGGGATCTTCACTTCCCATGCACATACTGAGAAAGAATAGTTGTACTCCTAAATTCTTAAGATTCCTATGCAATAAAGCACCCACACATGATTAACTGGTGCAGGCTTTTGCTTGAAATGTTGAATTAACGAATGTTCAAGCAGTACAGTTTGTCCATGTATTGATTTTGGAATGAGTCTGCATTTGGATATGCCTAGCAGCTTTTTTCCCCCAGTTCTCAAAGCACTATTTGAGCACAGTTTTTCCTTCATATACCCCTGAGGATATCGTTCTCTAAACAATAAAAACAACAGAATCTTCAGAGAGGCTGTGACAGAGCGTCTTCGGCTGCCTTGAGACAGACAGAGGAATGCCGACGGAGCTCGCCCTGCCAAGTCAAGCGAACCGTCGATATGCTATTGCCTGGCAACAATGATTCGCTCGGCATAATGTGAAAATTGGATTGCAGGACTCGTGATGAGAGTCTCTGTGTTCCTGCTATCACTAAGGTGTTACTGAGCGTGTTTACGCTCTCAGCGTTGCCATGCTTGTGGGAACTATCAGAACAAATACAGCCATACACAATCTGCTAAGTATCAACCTGCTAATTTATGCCCAAGAGGGGGGGTAAGTAGGGCAGTATGGGAAAAGCTGTTATAGAAAGGGTCAAAGAGGCATGCATGGGTTTGATTATTGGCCAGAGAGAGACAGAGAGCCCTGCTCTTACCCGATAAGCACCGCAGCAGAACAAAATGCAACGCATGACCCTCTATTGACAGCCACTCCACCTCTTGTTTGTCAGTAGAAGGCATTGGACCAGTCTTGGATCACTTTCAATGTATCGATCAAAGCAAATGGAACGACTTGAGTGGAACACAGTGGCCAGGCTTAATGTGATTCTGATATGTGTGTATGACAGGCAAGTTGACGTGGTGCCTGGGGAGACCTGATTACACCAGAGCTCTGTCCCCACGTGAGACAGGAGCCCTCCCCTCGTAGCCATGTCCTTGACAATGCCGTCACATCCATTGCACACACATCCACAAACTCTGAGACTGTTCACATTTGAGAGATTGGAGAACAACGTCATCAATGCAGAACCCCCGCTCCACCTCCAAATGTTATCCTGTGACCATTTGTCTCCATCCTATCCCCACTCTAAAGGACCATTATGCTTTGTTACAGCTTTGCTCTTTTTACTTATGATAACACTGTACTCTGATTGTTAAGATAGGAAAACTAAGAACAGACATGTTTTAAAAAAACAGTGTAGCCAGAGTATCTCAATAATGTTACTTGGACAAACACACAACTCTGATAATTATATTGCCATAGGCCTATTTGACCTCATTTTTACTGAGTTTGTTTAAAACCTGCTGATCGTCAGACTGCTCATGTTTTCTTGACCCATCTGACTTCTTTTTAGTGATGAAGCATTCCAGTCAGTTCCCAATGTCTAACAAGGTGAGTACAAAGTCATCAGTTGTAATCAGGCTGTTAAGTCTGAAATAACACCCTTTCAATATACAATTTCCGGGTCCAAACGTTCTGTTGAAACAAAACAGACAACAGCCGAACATGTGGCAATTTGTCTGACATCTTTTTCATCGATAAGAAAGAGATGAAATGACAATTACGTTGTTTTTTAAACACTGATCTGTTCAAACAACGAAGAACACGGCACTGCAGCATTAGTAGAAATACAAGACTTCAAACAATCATATTTTGAAAAGGATGTTGCGTCACGTCTTCACAGCCGGATTAGGGCTGAAATGGGATCCCAATATTTCCAGGATTTTGAAAAATATGGTCCCGTTTCCCATTAAAATTACCTAGATTATTCATGTAGTGTGAATCTGTGTGTTCCAGCTCATTCTCATTCCCAAGGGGTCAAATACACACAGCCCTTAGTGTTTCATACAGACGCAAAGGCACTCTTGAGCATCTGTTTAAAGCACACTGGGCCTTCAAAAAACAACAAAGTCCAAAGTATGGAGGAGGTCCGGGCAGTGGATGGATAAAACACACACCAGACTTTCACCCAGAAGACCACGGTTCATATCCCGTGTGTCCCGTGCTGCACTGTAATGCTGTTAAAAACACTTTATTAGGCACACCTGGTGCTTAATAAAGTGTCAGTGTGGTCCCTCTGTGCTGTTCCCTATCTGCTAAAAAGTAGGTGGTGTTCCTGCATTCCTCTGTTGGAACCAGTGGATATTTGAGGTACTGTTGCCTTTCTATCAGCTCCAACCAGTCTGGCCATTCTCCTCTGACCTCTGGCTAAAATGGGGCATTTGCGCCCACAGAACTGCTGCTCACTGGATCTTTTCTCTTTTTGGCACCATTCTCTGTAAACCCTAGAGATGGTTGTTCGTGAAAATCCCAGTAGATCAGCAGTTTATGAAACACTCAGTCCAGCCCGTCTGGCACCAACAACCATGTCACGTTCAAAGACACTTAAATCACCTTTCTTCCCCGTTCTGATGCTGCTTTGAACTGCAGCACATCCTCTTCACCATGTCTACACGCCTAAATGCATGTGGTTGCTGCCATGTGATTGGCTGATTAGAAATTTGCGTTAACAAGCAGTTGAACAGGTGCACCTAATAAAGTGGCCGGTAAGTGTATAACCCCACACACGATCCTTCTTTCGCTAACCCCACCCAAGTGGTTTTGTTGCCTAGACCTATTGATTTTATACAAAGATGGATGGTTTGACAGCTCCCCAAAGTGAAGCCAAAGCATCTTGATTGCCCCCTGGTGGCTGGCTGCGGTATAGGTCATAAGCCCCTAGTACACCTCAAATACATATTCCCCAAAGATTATTTCTATCAATGTATTATCAAACTGATGTTGGTTCAAGTGTTAGTTTTTCTGATAAGTTTGGTTTAGTTATTTGAATGATGGGATTGACTCAAGGTTGGGGGAGGGACTTCAATATCGCCCCGGTCTCTACTGCACAGACTCTGGATCCAAATTCACGAAATGGCGGCGCCCTTATCTAAGATATTTTGGCTTCACTTTTGTACGGTGGGAGGAAGTGTCCATCTTTATAGACAGTCTATGCCTAAACGTAACCAGGTACATTTACGTGTAAAACAACAGATGCTCACATGTAACCATAATGTGGCAGGTGTATATGCTGAAGAAATGTGATTCTGTACTACCTCAAAGATAGTGTACAGTACTTCTAAGAAGATACATTGCTCTACAAAAACCAGTCCATCTTGAAGACGAAAGAATGTAAAGTCTATTTAAAATGAAATTATGTTTTTAAAATCAAACTTTATTTGAGAAGAGATAAATCCCGCTATGTGTTATATTAAGCTTCAACGCTATAAGCACAAGGACAAAAATGGGATCTCTGTTGTAATAAACTGGAAGTATCTTTCAACAACAAGTTATATATAGCAGGAAACACACGCACACAAACACACACACACACACACACACACACACACACACACACACACACACACACACACACACACACACACACACACACACACACACACACACACACACACACACACACACACACACACACACACACACACACACACGCACACACACACACTTGGAGGGTGGCTATTATGAAGACAGTGATATTGCCACACATTTCACCTCTGCCATGTGTGATATGTGGACTGACATGGGCACAGCATCTCATTCTACTGTGCTGACCTCACGTCAGCTCAGCGAAGGGGGGTGTAACCTCGCTCAGGATCGCTGCCCCCTCTGCGCAGTGACAGGCCGAGAGCTTACTAGAGGTGATAAATATAGGCAGTGCAGAGGGGAGAGGAGAGGAGAGGGAGGGGAAAACAGACGGATGGTGGAAGGTATGGAGAGAGGAATTGGGGAGATTGCAGTGGTGAATGTGATATAAGAAGGGGTAAATGTGATGCAGAGAAATGAAGAGTGTAGAGGTGAAGGAGCGCATCAACCTCTTCTGTTTCATCTCAGCACGACTGCAGCCTTGTTCAACCCCAGACAGCAGAAAATAGACCCAACCATTTGTCTGTGTACAGACCAGACGAATGGCAAATCTGTAAACCCTGATCCAAGGTCAGTTTTTCTCTCTGAATGTCTGAAACAGTGCCGCTGCTCGATCTGTTGAGTTATGGTTCGACTAGGTGTGGGCTGGTTACCGGTTTCAAGGTATACCAAGGTTAGAAAAAGGCATGGTTTCAAAACCACTACAATTTTCCATCATACCATTCCTGCGGTATGAGCAGTATTTTACATCAATTTTTTACATACCGGAGGAGAAGAAGAAGCGGAGCTAACGGTAGCCAGGAATCTGCAGTTACGAACAACAGTTACTTGCCAACTAACTAGTTCCAGAACCTACTGCTGTTACTCGCTCGTGAAATAAATTAGCCGTGGGCTATTACAGCTTGCAATCAGGATAACACATTGTTAACAAAAGCACACTTTCACACCATCGAAATTTAAACAATTTATTCAGGATTTAGGATTGAAATTAACACGTAACATCAATACAACCTTTTACCGTCCTCCTGAGTGCTCGGTTCAGAGCTCCGTTTGTTTACATGATGCTGGAGGAGGCAATACTTCAGGCAAGACTGCACATCTCGGAATCACCACCAATCATGTAACGCTTTAAACTAACGTTTGTAACCAGCTTTTAGCGTTAGTTACGAGCGTGTCTTACAATAGTTAAATAAATACTATAGGCTGCTACAGAGGCAGATAACATGGCTAACATCAGCTAGTTTCTTCCCTATCGTGACTTCACAGAGCAAAGTACTCGATTTCTGGGGAGATATTACTTTTACTGTAGTGCTAAAATTAAATTGAGCTGGTATCACCTCTGTAGTCTTGTTTGAGTCTTCCACCATTGTGTCCATCTGGTTTTGCATTTTTTGTGTTGTACAGAGAGAGAGCATGTGTGTGCGGCATTAGGTAAACACAGGAGACGACACTGAGAAACTAGTGATGTCCTGTGGGTGCAGATGTGCTGATGTCATTCAAAGCTATGACCTCGACACTTCCTATTCACTTTTGAATCCTTTAGCCCCAAGAAAACATTGTTTTAAAATTTCTCTTCTAACACAGTGTTGTCTAATTTTGCTCACTGCTTTTTTCACAAAATAAAGGTTTTTGTTGAAGTGCCTTGGTTATGTAAAAAAACATGCTAGTACAGCAGTGGTATAGCCACAGTGGATATGCTATCAAACGCTGAACAATAAAACATAAGAAATGTTTCAGAATAAATCAAGTATTAATAATTTGTTCTCTACTTTTGATCACCAGTGTATGATTCCAACCCAAAATAATCCATTGAGAGAAGATAAATTATGTTGTTGAATTATCGCCAATCCTTATATTTAGTTGTTGAGGTTAACATTGTGGCAGCAAATCATTAAGATTATGACTCTTGATGGAGAACTGTCAATCCGCTCTCATCCCAAATCATAATATACGGATGTTTTGTTAGGACCCTTTGGAGTCACTTGTCAACACAGTGGGTAGTCCTGAACGCTAAACGGACCTACGGTCGCTGTTTTAAACACAGGGAACATGCATTTAACATTGTGAATTCAAACAAAACCACTTTTTCGTGGGGGGCGGGGTTAAAAGAAGTGCAATGTTTTATACATTTGTCACTGCAGCATCGGTTTAAAATCATTGTACAAAACGAAGGGCTGGTCTGTTCCTCTGAAAGACGAGGAAATATTAAAGAAAAGGATTGGATCATCAATGAAAATCCTCTCATCAACACCACTTATCTGCTTTTCAATTCAATTCAATTCAATTCAATTTTATTTATGGTACCAAATCATAACAAAAGTTATCTCAGGACACTTTACAGAGTAGGTAAAGACCACACTCTATGACTTATTTATGATTAACATAGACCCAACAATTCTCCTTAGAGTACGGTGGCAACAAAAACCTTCCCTATAACAGGCAGGAACTTCAGACAGACCCAGCTCTGTGGAGGACGGACAACTGTCTGCACCGTTTGGGGAGGAAGAAAAGGAGAGAGAAAGAGAGAAAAGACGGACAGATGGACAGAGAGAGGCAAAGACAGACACAAAGAAAGACAGATGGACAGAGAGAGAAAGACAGACACATAGACAGACAGATGGACAGAGAGAGACAAGGACAGACACAAAGAAAGACAGATGGACAGAGAGAGAGAAAGACATACACATAGACAGACAGATGGACAGAGGGACAAAGACAGACACAAAGACAGACAGACACACTTCCAGAGATGCAAGCAACCAAAAAATATCTATAGTAATATCTATGGTATCTATAGTAATGTGAATATGACTTATAAGTCCATAAACTACTGTGAATCTTAGCACAAAACAAGTGACAAACTGAAACTGCTATTTTTTTTATGAGCATACAAGGTGTCAACTTGGCTTTTCGCTCTTCAGCTTTTTAAAGGCAGACAGACCTTTTCACTCTCAAGAGAGAAAGTTGCATCTCTTTACTATGTTTTGCCAAAGGCTTCGCTGATCGTCAATGTTCTCTGTGCAGTTGACTGTTGCCACATTCTGGTCAGGTGGGAGTTTGAATTCAAGCGCTAATTATGTCTGGAGAACTGTTTTTTTTCCTGAAATATATCTGACTCACCATGAAAATACAAAAATGGTTGCTCAGCTAATGCCAACTGAATAATGCAACATGGACCATGCACTGCATCTTAAATCCTCTCACCCTTACCCTATGTAACCATTTTTAATGTCAATATCTTTGCTGAGACTCTGGTGGTCGTGTGTGCAGAACAACATTGTTTGGTTTCCTCATCGAGGCCGCACATGGAGCTCGGAGATCTGCTGAATTAGTTTATGAATAATTAGGGGCGTGGCCTCTGGAGTGACAGCTAGCCTCTGGCTCTCACTTTCGGAGGAATACGTCACCCAGATGGACGTATTTCCCTCCCCCCAACGCTACATACAAGCCCTTTTTTTGGTAAGAGGAAATGAGGCGGAGTCAAAGTCTGAGACTCCCGTAGGCGAGGACTATTGGATCAAGTTGAGAGAACGGACCTCGACGGAGAGGCTACGTCCATTTTTTATACAGTCTATTTGCTGCAGTGATTTCCACCATTGAAAGAAGCCAAATACCTTTCATCCACACACACAAGTCGACATTGGAGCTGGTTTCAAATCAGGAGAGTATCCCTTTAACCTGAAATACAACAAAGACAGCTGAGCAAAACAATACATTTGCAATTTTGAAACATTCCATCTATAGACGTAGTAAATATCCAAGCTGCTTCTGGATCTCCCACCATGTCACCATATCAGCAGCACTCTTATTAGTTCCATCCTTTCATAAACAGCAATAAAGACAACAAATTGGGACTGTGTCAACTATGTTCATTAGAAGTTAACGATGGAGAGCGAGAGCCTGGGAGAGAGGGGGAAACAAACCATTTACAGGCATTGATTTACTTCCAGGGTGCCTTATGGGCGGCTTAGCTTGCCGGTCAGGTTCCAGGTAATTCAGAGGATTGCATCCAATGCCATGTACTTCAGTTATCACTGCAATCCCATCTCAGCCTCCATGAAAGCATGCGGTGAGACAGGAATATTAATAAGCAGCCATGCCGTTCAAAGTCTGGGCCCGTAGAATCTTACATGATCCACAGTGACACCTCGTCCCTCTTTCTCCTCTGCGAGGGGCCATTTCATGCTTTGTATTCTACCGGTGTGTGCGGTGAGTTGAATACAAAGGGTGGCATGCTTCTTTTATACACTGGGTCTCAATGTTACTAGATGAAATGCTTATAAACATGCCACAGGGCGCTTCCTCTCAATACATGATTGATTAATATGGCACACACTCTAATCATTCATGTGAAGGACTCCTTTTCTTGTTGGGGGTCTCTAATTGTCAAGAGCCAAGAAGACCTCATTCCCCTCATTCTGTTTGATGGTTCAACGCTCCCGGAAAAGCACTATTATACAGTTGAAGGACAAGAGACAAAAGAGAGACTTGGACCATTATCACCCCCTCCGAGTCAAACACTCTGTCTTCCTATTTCAGTCATCCACTTTACATTTCGTCTTCATCTTTCAAATTTGTCCTCTCACCTCTTGACTTTCTCCTCTTTCTGTCCACCACCCCCTCCTGTGACTCTTCGATCCAAGCTTGGCTGCCGGTGGGATCAAGCCACAGTGAGATGTATGAGTGGGGAGAAAAATGGATGGCTAATTCAATCAAGTCTATTATTCCTGAGGCAGCGCCGTGTTATCAGCAGCACTGCAAAGGCGGTTTGATGCATTGCCTTCATGCTCAGCCTCGCCCCCTCCCCACTCCCACAGAAATCCAAGTTGTTGTGGTCCAGGGGGGAAAGAGATGAGCTTCACAGAGTCGTCAGAGACCAGAGATGCCTTGTTACAGCAGGGTGACATGCAGCAGCGAGCTCTTTACCTTCACCACAAGGAAGCTGCTGTAGTCGAGTGTCAGGTGTCAACATCATGTGAAAACAAGGAGTCATGAATCATCCGCCTGTGTTCAGATCAGTTCAGTAAGTTCAGTAAAAGCATACTGGCTTTATCTGTTTTTATGATTTTGTATGATAATTGACTGAACTTCATACTCTGATTCTACACCTCCAGTATCTTAAAACTGCACTAACCAATGCTATTATATGGACACAGCTGAAGTGTTGGTTTAATTTTGTGTTTTTGTGTTTCATGTTGTGATTCTGTTACATTCCATTTTCCATTTTGTGAAAGCTGAATTTTCTCACCAAATTCCCATTTCTAAACCTTCAACTTCACTCCCTTTAGCTTGTTTCCATCCTTATTTATCCATTCCCACATCATAGGAATGAACTGAGCACTGGTATATAGTCTTTGGTTTTTCCATTAAACCTTTAAAACATTGTTGGACTGTTTCCTGCTTGTTCTTACTTTTCTGTTCTCTGAGATCTCATAACTGCTTTCAGAATCAACTCAACTCGAACCACAGAACAATGGGTGTTTGGTACGCAGGTATTTTTGAAGCCGAACTTTTAAGGCCCCCGGTTAAAAAAATCCCCATTCACACTACCGGTGTGATAGGTGGAGATAGCACTCGTAACAGGAAGGGCATTTTAGCCAATCACAAGGATGGAAAAACAACAATGGCGAACCAAGGCCGGGCAGAGCTTCGTGTGGACTGACAGCGAAGTTACTTTTCACTGTCACTCATAAATTTAAAATCAGCAATGTTTGAGTCACAAAGTGCTGATAAGTTGGTCTTCCATTACAGCAGCGCTGTCAGCTGGTCACGTCTAAAGTGCTCCACAAGTCTCCATGGATACAAGTGACTGTTTACCGTAACACAGTGTGACGTCAAACAATGTCGACAAGAAATTGCGGTTTTCATTGGTTTTCCTGTCCACACATCACTGCTGAAATGGGACTTTTCCAAAAAGGTCACCCTGTTTCACAACTGTGGTTATGTGTGGATGAAAGGCCAAACCATGCAGAGAAACGCACAGTTTCAAAAATACCCAGGTTCGTGTGGACAGCCCCTTAGATGCTGCAATAGCTTCAGTTTTATCAGAACTGGAGATTTTCTTCATGAGAGAAAATAACGACCTTCTCAGACGGTTCTGTGAGACAAACAAAAACAAGTGTCTCTTGCCATTCTGTGAATTTCCTTACTGACAGAACTTCCTGTATCTTGTCATCTCTCCAGTTTGATATTCTCACTGTATGAAAGCATGCCCAGGTACAAAGCATCTGATTCCATAATCAGTATGGAGCTATGTCCCTTTCAGTTTGTCTAGGGGGTTAGGTATACCCAAAGTCTGTCACAAGATGAAGCAAGGAGTACTAGCAGGAAGAGAGAGGAAGAATGTGTGAGATATAGGGGTGTGGGAAAAATCTATATTTTCAGCATGAAAGTTAATGAATGAAACAGCATAGTAAACATATAGAAAATATTTTTTGTATAACTTTTTTTCCCAGTTTTGTTTCACTAAATAGCATGACGTGTGTACTGTGTTAAGAAGGTTTTTGTCTTTCTGCTGTCTTGAATAAGAAGTTTTTTACCAGAAGTGACAGCTGGTATTGTTTTTTCACCCTGTGTCTGTGTGCGTGTGTGTGTGTGTGTGTGTGTGTGTGCGTGTATGTGGTCCCTAAGACACCTACTGTAGCAGGAACACAGAGGCGGTTTTATTATTAGTATTTTGCCAGGGGATTTTGTCACCCCAATATCATGCCAACCATGGATGACACAGTCACAAAACTTTACTGGTGTGTAATGGAGATGCGAAGGCTCACACCAGCCACGATGCCCAATCGGGCCAGGCGCCTGCAGGATCACTTCCTACCCCCTACTTTCACCCTCCTTACTTTGACCACACCCATCTTTCACCATGATCTTCATTTTCAAGATCGTCTCCAGTTAGTCCTAATTGAGAGACATCATTATGTAATTTTGCTGACTTTATGAAGAGTTTTAAGAACATGTATTTGCTGTTTTGAAATTCGGAACAGAGTCTGTATGTGTGATATTATCTTTCTTAAAAAAATGCATTCAAAAACCTGTAAAATAAAGTTATGCATATTTGAACAATGAATATGTGTTGAACATGCATTTGTATTCAGGTCTGATGTGTGTTTACTTGTGTTGGAGAGCTCTGTGTGTTGACGAATACTTTACTTTAAATTCTTTAAAGTCTGTAACACCTCTTCAGCATATTGACAAGCTCATTAACGCTCAGTATCAGGTCAGTTCTAACCAACTGTAATGCCTTGCACTACATGCACAGGCATATCCTTAATAACTTATTTGGATTTTTTACCTGGAGGAAAGTTTGATTTAGAAAGTCAGAACGTTAGGGTGCACTCACACTGTCCATCCGTACTGTGCCCCCGTGCTTTAGGGTACTTTTCTAAAGGGGAGTACTTGTCCCCCCCCTCCCCCTCACACTACCTGGGCTTCGGCGAATGCTTCTTGCTGCCTATACGTCATCACGCTGTAACACGTCACACGCATTGATGACATCATCGAGATGGGTCACTTTGTTTACAAATCTTTCCATAGATCTCGGAGTTTTTGTGCGTCTTGACCAACTGTTTTTGGATATTTTTCTCCGACCAAATCTACTCCTAGATGCAGTACGTTGCACTCACACTGGTAAAACGAACTAGACTTTAGCCGTGAAATGTCCTGGGGCATGGTACGGAAGGACAGTGTGAGTGCGACCTTAGACTCCATCTTATCAGTACCTATGCATGGAAATATAACCTTCAGGTATTTTCCCCTAATAACCCCATTAAAAAAATAAAAATAAAAAAATAAATGAAAAAACAGTGATCAAATGAATAACTGCTTTCTTATTGTAAGACAGAGATGAGAAGATAGATACAACTCTTACATCTGTGTATTAACTTAAGTCTTGGCCAAGGCCCTGGAGCCTGAAGGCAATAGCCTAGTAAGCATAAAGACTGGTTTCAGGGGGGAAAAACTACTCTGGCTCTGAATGTGCTCTGCTCTGCCACACCTTCTAAACCTTAACTCACTGATTAACACATTGTATCTCTGTTTAATTCATTCACAAACAAACAACACAACAATTTGAAGGACTGAGCAGATAGATAACTGATTTATTTAACTGAGTTATTTAAGAAGTACCCAATACATTAAATACATTCAATCTTAAAGTTCTTCATAATTAAGGGTGTGGCTGCTTTGAGTGGCATGTGGGTCCTGTCATAGATGTCGAGCGTATGCTGTAGGTTTCATTTGGCCCACCTCGGCTCCACCACGCTCCACCTCTTTGCCCATTTTTATATTAGTCAGGAGTTAGTCGGCGTCGGGCACTGCTAAGATGGCAACAGGGAGCCACCATGGATTTACAAAGAAGACTGGATACAGCGTTTGATGACCAAAAGTAAGCGTAAATACTTTTGCCATGTTAGTCAAGGGTAAAAAGTATTTTTGGGCCAAAGGACATCACATGACGGATGAGGGATTTGCAATTCTACCATTTGGCTGTATGTCAAATTGGCCTCAAAGCCCTCCACGTTTCTTGGGGCCTGGGAGCCACCCTGTTTGAGCTTCAGTTTGGCGTTTCAGAAACCCTTATGTATGACGTGTCATAGAGACTATGTCCATATTTTCTACAGTCTATGATTTGGTCAGGGTGAAAACTGAGACGAGAGACAGATATGTAGTGAGAAAGAAAAAACAGGCAGTCAGTGAAATATAGACTGATGGCTGAGTAAAGGCAGTAAGAAAATCAAAAGAACAAAACGACAGAAAATATGAAAAAAAGAATGATGAAAGCGTGAGAGAGATGGAGAAAGACAGAACAGACACAGAAAGAGGCAGAGAGAGCACAGTAAATATAATCTCTATTTAAGACAGACTGTGTGAGAAATCATTTTCCCTCAAGTACAAACTCTGTTTCATTTAGGCCATTAATCACAGCTATAATGGAGAGCTGAGCCCTGTTTTCCTACACACACACACACACACACACACACACACACACACACACACACACACACACACGCACACGCACACACACACACACACACACGCACGCACACACACGCCTGGCACACACACACACACACACATACACGCACACACACGCACACACACACACACACACACACACACACACACACGCACGCACACACACGCCTGGCACACACACACACACACGCTCTATGGTGAGTAGTAAGCAGCAACCCTAATGGCCACATGGGAGGGAACTAAAACACGATTGAAAGCACAGTTGATTTCACAAAACTAGCTGGTTGCCAAAAAGCAGCCTTCTCCCCCCTGTGTGTGTGAATCAGGGCATGAGATAGAGGAAATTGTACAGATGGATTTTTGGATTTTCAGTGTCAGAATAACGGCTGCAGGGAAGAACCTTTTCTTCAGGAAAGAAGCTGAAACACAGCTGTTGATTTTGTCACAAACTGTTTCGGCGGCATATGAGTTCCCCCATTGGCGATTAATTAATAAAGCTTTCTAATGTAATCATTAAATTAATCTGGAAAATCCATGATTATGCTACTTTGCAATATTTTTATATCCAATGCCAACTGAGTCACCAGAAAACAAATGTTGGCATTGTATGTTTCTGAAAAATCTCAACATTTCTCAACTACTACAACCCGTTCTCATTCCAATACTCATCACATAGACACTTTCAAACACTTTGTCAAACAAAAACAAAAACCTGAGTTAGGTTTATACAACAAAACTACTTGGTTAGGTTTATACAACAAAACTACTTGGTTAGGTTTAGGCAACAAAACTACCAAATTAAACTTAATAATGAATCTAAGTAGCCTAAACTATATTAATACAACAGCTATAGTGCATATTTTTTTTACGTTCTTCACAAAAAGAATTCAACCTTTTTTGTGATATTTGTGGAAAGTAAAAGCTGTGAGCTGGCACTGCTGTATGTCCATCTAGAGGCTGATACAAGGAGTTTCACCCTCCACATAGCATCAGTGATTCAAGCTGTCTGTCCCACAACAACGTTCGACATCTGGGATGATTTATTGTAACACTAAACAAACAGTAACCACTCAGAGTGTTAGGACCTCTGGATCACTACTGAGTGGCGTTAAACGGTCACTAACTGTGCACCGCTTGGGATTTTTCCAAGGAATGTCCCCATGCACACCCAGTTCTTAACGCTGCAAATGCAAGGGGTTTATTAGTGGGCCATAGGCTAAATCACCATTGTGTTATCTCATTCGGCGATAGATAGGGGCTTAAAATAAGTTTATTTAAATGAAAATCTTCCAGGTGACTACTTTAAGAAAAGCCTGGAGTCTGTCCTTGTCTGATGATGTCACCTCCTCCCCAGAACTCCTTCATCAGCAAGGTCAGGAGGCCCTCAGCGTGAGGCTCAACTACAGCAGTGCTAATATAGTCAGCTGGAGATAATGGGGAGTTTTTGGGAAGTGGACCTTCGGCGTGACCCTGCAGCCCAAGTAGAAAAGCAGACTAAATTATTCAACAGCCGTCACTGATCCCGATAAAAAAAATATGCGATGAGTCCCATGCAAATGAAGACGAGTGTTTTTGCCTGTTAAGGCCCTGGATTCTGCAAAGTAAAATGCATGAGCAAATCAAAGAATGCACACACACCCAGCACCTCCAGAGCTCCTTTAAACAGAAATCAAAGTAGAAAAGCTGTAATTTTTACTCTGTCATCGCTCCATTTCACTATATGTTGTCCATCATTGTGTATAAGAGCTGCAAGAGACAACCTCTCTGTGATGAGACATTATCTCTGTGCCAAAAGGTGTGGGCGTTCTTCACATTGTCATATACAGTACAGGCACAAGTGTCTTCAGGATAGACACACATTCACAGTAACAATGTGTGAACAACCAGTGGAACATGCAGACATCATATGCTCAGGAGCAGATATGCAATATAAAGACTGCTACAAACATTTTGTTTATGGTGTTTGTTCATTAAAACTGCCTCCCTCCTGTCCAGCGTAGGTTGCATTAATAATTCATCCGTTTTCTGTATTTTGAGTGCCCTTTATATATTTATACCGTGGGTATGCCAGCACGGTCTTTGGGAGCGAAAAGTTTCTGGTTCATATTTGTGTTGCAAAAAGGCCACCAAGTGCTTTTCCATCCTCAGACGGTATTGTTTGACAGTCGGCTCTGAAAAGAGGTTTTGTTGGTATCCATTTGTGCGTTTTGTACCCTGCAGCTTCTACAGTGAAAACCCCTTAGTACCCCCGCTGTGGTGCATATAACACACACGCATGCACAGAAGTAGGCAACCATACCATGCCCAACCCATCCCCCACAACAGACACACTCAGTGGGGGAAAAAGAAGTGGCAGGTCAGGCTTGAAAAGGATGCAAGTCCGTGTTAGTTACTATGGTAGCCAGTCAGCTTCCCTGAAACTGTCAGTAAATAGATTTCTATATCGGAACATCTTTTACCAGAGCATTATCTGATCCGCACAAACTAACACTGAATGATCAAATGTGTTGCACAAAAATCAAATGCTTTGCAGCCTACACAGGGTCAGCTGATTGCAGAGTTGATTTTCCTATCTTTGTGAAGCCACCTGGTAAGTGGGGAAATATTGGACAGGTCATGCAATGAGCTAGCACCTGCCTGGGGGGTAGCAAGTAATGTACAGTACACACTGCATGACTTTATCCAAACTGACAGGCTGTCTGCTAGTCTGATCATTTAGTCTATAAGCTTTCTTTTACTTAAAGGGTTGGGGCACTCTAATTGCAAAAAAACATATTTTCTCACTTGCCTCTGGCTGCAGCCTATCTATCCACGCAGATACTTATTTTAGAAACTGTTTCATAAAAAGTATTTCCAATGAAAAAAACAACCATTAACCGTGTTCTCTAGATTATTTAGAGTAATGGAGATACTGTTACTGCAAAAATATATTACTGGTGATTTTGATTGCAGTGTTTCAATACTGTGAACAACACATGTAATTCACCTCTATTGTTTTGGGGTGCTGGAAACCACAGAGAGATAGCCTACCTCATGACCTGTACACACAGGGGCTTACACACTTTTTTTTCTTGATTTTAACCTTACTTAAATGTGAGGATCTATATCCTAAAATCACATTTTTATGACTATTTGGTTTCCTAACGACCTTGTGATGACAAATGCAATCGCTGCCTGAATTATGTTCAGAGGTGATGTGTTTTTTGGGGTGAATGAAGCACTGCATTTATGAGTATTTACAACTCGGGACTTGCTTGCAGGGTGTACAAAGTGCAGAAATGTGAGTGGTATACACAGTATATACCCTCAAAGCAATTTCAGTCAAAAGCAACCGGACTTGCTTTTGACGGAAATTGCTGTTTTCAAGGTTGCGGACACTTCACCTGTTTTAGCGGGTTTTCTGATAAAGCATGATTAATAATGTGGTGGGGTCAAACAAACAGTAGCCTAGGGGACCATGATCACCTTAATCCGCCAGCCTTTGGTAGAATACAGGGATTTCTTAATCCTGTGCCTATTGGTCATTTATAGTATAGACATCCTGAGGTAAGACAATTGTCCCACGTCCCCACGTCCAACTAATCCTATCCGAATAGGGCAGCAGTCTATAAGCGTTCAAAAGTCAAGAGAGTCAAAAGGGGTTTTCATGAAAATTCATCAAAGTTAAAAATATTGTCATGCGGAGTCCATTGGCAACTTTCTGCTAATTCCATTCGTCAAACAAAAACCAAAGTGTTTTGGAACAAAAGTTAATTTCTTGTTGTTGGATATGCTTGTTTTCATTAGTTTGCACAGGACTCCTTTTATGTTTAGTTTTCTCCCGGGGACAGACCATGAAGTAAAGCTCTCAGCGTGGAATATTCAGTATGGCTGCATCATGTCTCCTGCATTCGTGGTAGAGCAGCATCAACATGTCAATCATGAGGGTTGTAACCAAGCTTTTTCCCTTTCCAATGGTGTATTGCATGGGTAGGAGCATTGGATGGGAGCCAAGCTACATCAACACATAACCTTTGTGTAATACAGTTAAGTCCCGCCTTCCAGAGCCAGCCATTACATGAATGTGTTTCAACAGAAAAACTACGACAACTTAGTATGAATGTAAAATGTTTTATAGCCATCTCAATGCTTTAGTAGTTTTTCTTTTTTTCCGCATTTCACAGAAGTGAGTAAAAGCAATTGGCACAATTTTGACACCTGGAGAGGTTTTGGAGGGGTTCTGTGACACCAGTGACACCACAATCCAAAAGTTAAAGCAGTTCATTCAGGCTCTGCAGTGAGTGTTTACTCTCTCAGTTTGGTGCAGTTTTGGCCATGTGAGGACAATTTGAGCATCACTGCAGGTTTTCTGGGCAAAGAGCCCAGAAAATTCCATCATAGAAAGACAACTAAAGTAGGAAAATAAATCAGATTGGTCTGGATCACTCCATCTCAAAATCTCAACCAATACATGATTACAGGTTAATTTTTTATAATGAATTTACTTCATACTCATACTCTGGTAATTTGGCGGTAATCTATGCTATTTTACTATTTTTTATATTGATGTGTTCTCTGATGTTCTGTTATATATACAGTATATATATATATATATATATGTACACAATAGTTGCCTTATTGTTTTTACCTGTGATTCATTTATCTGTTTTGGAAAGTACTATAAATAAATGTATTAGTACTATTTTACACAAACCAAATTCCAAAACACAATGAAGTACACTTTTCTCCTTTGGTTAAAGACCAAAGAAAAACAACTTTAGGCCTCATCACATCATAAAATGCTGTTCATGTTGCTGTTTCTTGGATTTTCTGTCACTTGTTTGCACAGGAAGCTCTGCTATGTGCGAAGTTTGTACTTATCCTTCTTCACAAGACAACATCAGACATTGTCTAAGAACAAAATATATTTCTTGGAGACCCGTTCTTTAACAGAGGCACTTATCTGTAAGCTTTGTTCCAGGTTGGAATGACTCAGAAACAACCACAAAGGCCCCAGAGACACATTACAAACTCAGACCAACAAAGGAAGGCTCTTTACAGTGGTTGTGCTGCACTTCCACCCTGCTCTAAGCTGTTAGAGGCTTCCCTATGAGTCACCTGAACACTTCTATTTATCACTGTCTCGTAGTTGCAGCAAAGTCATTCCTCAGCATGACAGGAGGATATGTGCAAAATGTTTTTTGAGACTTGTGAAAGCAGAAGGCTGCTGTCGGACCTTACCTTGTCCATGTGAAGTTTGAGTGGGCCTTTAACAGCAGGTCAAGCTGTATCTCTCATCTCTCTCTTCAGTGCAACATGCCATTCATCTTCACATGAAGTAAACTGGAAGAGGATGAGATGCAGCAGCTTTTCGGGTACAAATCTAGCCACACTTGTGATGTAGTAGTGACATACTACATGGGATAAAGCCTGACATTCGGCACCTTCTGGTGTCAGCCCCCTTTCTCTGCTATCTATTTTGCAAGTGCTTAGCGCCGCCCAAGACAAGTATGAATGGTTAAAAAATAAATAAAGAGAGCGGCTGGTGGCGCAGTGGTTCGCCTGCGGCCCTTTGCTGCGTGTCTCCCCCTCTCTCTCTCACCCCATTTCCTGTCTGTCCTACTGAATAAAGGCTTGAAAACTGCCCAAAAATAATCGTAAAATAAATAAATACACACAAACAAACCAGAACTTTCCCCCCCTATCCCAGAATGATAAGCTATTGTAGCCAGATACCACACTCCACAAATTAGTAGTCTTAGTATTGGTAGTTGATCTAACATTTTTGTGAAAGTATGTTTTGGAAGTATGTAAATGTCTTATATGATATCCTGCACACTACATTGATGAAAGTGACAAAATGCTGTGAATAGACAGTAGCAATAAATGAATATCACATAAAAAATATAGAAGGCTCCTCATAGTGATAACTTAAGCAATTGCAATATGTTGGTGAAATAAATAGGCAGGCTATTTCTTTCTAATATGGTTTTAATGATTCCTAAGCAGTATTGGGCAAGTTACTTCCACCAAAATAACCACAGAAGTACGAATAGGCATTATCAAATGAAGAGGGTAATGTCGCAGGTCATTAAGCTCAAGGGTGCATTCGGAAATCCAATCTGACGCTCTACACTATAATGAGTGTGTCATTCAAAGAAATAGTAAAAGTCTTCTATTTCTACTTTAATTAACAAACAGTTAAGTTAAAATGTTAATTAAAAGAGAAAAACCTTCCTATCAATATGTGCAATACAGAATGAAGTGCCATGGCTCAAACACAGGACTTTCACACTGGTGTTCATGTCCCACAAGTGCTGAGACAAACCACAACCTTTTTTCTAATCTGCTGTTTTGGTGTCTATACTTAACCATCACGTTCACGTAGTGGGCATTAAATTGAACATCATATTTCATAATATATCATACAAATTGTTATGCATACGTTTCATAAGATACAAATCCCTTGATGAGAATACATTGGCAAGCTAATATTAGTAACATGTATCGTATCAAGGTAACTGTAACCAATGCGTATTTGTATTTATTTGTTCAATCTTAAAAATGGGAAATAACATATTAATGAACATTTACGTGAAAATATGTGTGGGATTGTAGCAAGTAAGAATAAAAGTGTTGAAATAAAGAAAAGAGAGGGAGAAAAAAACGAGTTACAACAGTTATTGGATTTTGCTGAAATAAATCCTGTGAAATTTAGCTAATCATGCTAATGTTAGCATTTCTACATGCCTATTATTAGTATATGAACTTGTTTAACATTATACTTGGGCTCACACCGAACATGGAAGCAGCAGACGTTAGGAATTGCTATCTATAAGTTAGCCAACCTTCCTCTGTGTACTTCATATCGTTGATCGATGCTGAACGGGCATGTTCACAGAAATCTGGTGCACACGCACTGAACTGAAATCGAGGGTCTCTTAATAGTAATATTCTTACCATTACTGCCAACTTATGTTATATGTTGTTCAATTATTTAGTTGGTTACTGTGACCATGTCTGAAATGGGCTGTTGGGAGGGATAATGGGATTTTTTCTTTTTGTTCCTGTTTCTTTACTTTAGGGCAAATGTATTGACACACTGTACAACTGTTGCACTTTGCAAATTCAATTAAAAAATGTGGAGAAAAAAACATTCTTTAAGAGATTTGAATTCTCTCGGATTGTTCTATTCTTCCCGTGACAATGGTCTTTATCTTCAAAATTTTAAAAAATAGAAAAGGGAATGCAGCAACAAGGAGTCCCCGTGACAGAAACAATACAATCCAAGGATCACAGCCAGAGCTTTCCCTTACCGGTGAGTGAAACAGGAAGTGCGTGCGTGTGTGCGTGCGTGTGTGTGTGAGCGTGTGGCAGCAAACTGGAAACACCAGTGAGGGGATCAGGGGTACATGAAAATAGATTAAAGGGTTTCATCCAGTTATCAGGCCACTGCAGACAATCTCTGCTAAGTGATAGGAGGGGGGGGCATTCAAAGGAGGACTTCACCCCCCAATCTGCTGTCCGTTGCCTCTGTGTGTGTGTGAGCTGTATTTGGACTCTACAACCGTAACTATAGATTTAATTAACTGGGAAGAGGATTACTGATGAAATGCTGCAGTTTAGCACTGTCCATGCGTGTAGGCTTACTCTGTTTCACTTTGAGCACTCTGAAAAATGTGATAGCTTTCAGTTAGGACTTCTCATTCTGCTTACTGTGATGTGGGCAGCAAATACTCTAGTCCCTCTACTTGATGGAACTTGAGCATGTAATTGCAATTGTGTGTAACTACTGCACTGACAATCTTTTACAAAAAACAAACAAACATCACACTACTGATAGAAGGCCATTTTTGTTCATATTTCTTCTGCTTCTTCCCAGAGTCCTCTATCAGCTCCTTAGTTTTGCTAACATCCACAGAGAGGTTGTTCTCATGGCACAGCCGTCCTCTTTGTTATCAGAGATCAGACTGGCCATGACTGTATCATCAGCACACCTAATGATAGAGGAGTCAGATGCAGCCACACAATGTGTGTGCAGAGAGAACGACTGGGATCAGGACACATCCTTGGGGGGCTTTGAGTTGATGGTGAGGAGGGATGAGGTCTGATAGGTTGAAGATGCAGCTGCACAGGATGAAGGACGAGTCCCAGGTCTTCAAGCATCGTGACAAGTCTGGAGGAAAGTATTTTGTTAAACGCAGATCTGTTGGATTCCAGCTTCTCCCAGTGAAGTCACTTAATCTCCTTCACCACTCTACAGACGTTATATGATGCAGCTCTGTAGTCATTCATGTTCCCAGTCACAAGCCTTATGTTGTATGTGGTTGTGCAGACCTTCAGAGCGGCAAGTATTGTGTGATCCACCCATGGCTTCTGATGGTCACCTTAGGTGCAACATTGTGTACTTATTGCACAACAAATCCCACAATAGAGTCTGTAAACACATGATCTTTATGAGAGCTGTACCGAAAACGTCCCAGCCTGTTCCTGATTGGTCTGTCATGACCTGTATGTGACCCTCCATCGTATTCAGGCGAGCAGAAGATGGCGGCATGGTCGGATTTGCCAAATGCAGAGAGAAACTGCGCTTTGAACCCTTCCTTGAATTGTGTAAAGCAGTGGTCCACAGTTGGTTCACCCCATGTTATGTCCTGCTGAAAGCCTGGCGACACCAGTCCGAGATTAGCATTGATAAAATGATGAAGGCTCTGCCTCTGGTCAGGAACTCCAGGTCTGGCAAACAGGAGTATGGGAGAGACCCGACATTCCTGCAGTTGCACTAGGTGTTATTTACCATGAGACACACTCCCTGTCCCCTTGATTCTCCACCGCCATCTGTTCTGTCCATGCGGAGAACCAAGAGAGTATAAGGTTTGGTACAGAGGGGGTCAGTCTTAATTCCATGAGACAGAAGATGTGACTGTTCCAAATGTCTTTCTGGTACTTTATTCTGGCCTTAAGGTCATTTAGGGCGCACTCACACTGTCCTTCCGCACCGCGCCCCGGGCTTTAGGGTACTTGTCCCCAATATTTTCATCCGACCAAAATCTGCAGTAAACACTCCACCTCCTCATCACACCAACGTGAACCTTTCGCCGCCATTGTTGTTGTTGTTAAATGTCCGCGCATAGTCCCTCCTTCTATTTTCTATGTCCGAACAGGCGCACATAAAGGACGTCAGAACCGCCGTAGGCCTCGTGCTTGTGCTCGTGCTCGTACACGTGCGTGCGCTCGTACATGTGCAAACGGGCTCTACAAAAGCCCACCTCTCTCAGGCGGGCCATGCGCGAAGCGGGTGCACTCACACTGCTCAAACGCACTAGGCTTTAGCTGAAAAAACGGTTTTGGCCCGGTGCGGAAGGACAGTGTGAGTGCGCCCTAAGTTTGTTCTCAAGCGACTGGATGTCGGCAAGTATAAGACTGGACAAGGTTTGACAATGCGCCCCGGATCTCTTTGTTGTTGTCCCTCCTCAGGATCATGCTGAGCCAATAGATAAGTCAGAGAACATTAAGTGATCCATGAGTTCCCAAAAGTGTCTGTCATATGTGATGATAGCTAAAGTGATGGGTGCAAATAAAATGGTAAAAAATAAAGTCTGAGCAGAGCAGGCACAGTGGCTGCCGTATACTCACCTGCGCCATCTTGCAGAGAGGTTGAGATGAAGAATAGAACAAAATAGAATAGAAATACTTTATTGATCCACAGGGGGGAATTTGTTACAAAAATATATAAATAAATATATAAAAAGAGTTATAACAAACAATAATACTAAATAGAAATAATGGATAAAATAGAATGTGTATACATATGTACACTTAGCTGCTGCATTGTGAATGACAGAAATCTAACATGTGTTATTATATTGCTATAGTAGGTAGCAGAAGGAAATATGTGATATGTGATGGATACTAGAATTTAACAAGTGCAACAGTTAAAATAGTATTGATGCTGAAATGAAAATGCACTGTGAAATGAACTACTGTGTAGTAAATGTATTATTAATATAATTAACTGTATCACAGTTGCATTATGGGTCACGGGGTCAGTAAAATAATTTCCCCCTTGGACACTCTAGTGGGTTATTCTGGCAAGGATTATTGTATTTCTTTTTAGAAAATCACTTAAGCCAGAAATGATTTTTGAAATATGTCAGAGAAGCAAAATGAAACATTATTTGGCACGGTGGGTCAGAACAGAGCTTGGGCAGAGCTCAGTTCTGAGCTTTACTCAGAGCTGAGACATCAGAGACAGATGTGTCACACCGACATGTACTCCAGGGCTCGGTCCCTCGTGGGCTACAATTATGAAGCTTGGATCACACTTTTGAATGCACCCCTACCTCAATGCACTACCTCTTTCCCCTTCTGCCTGCTGGCTTTTCTCTCCACACGTCACAGGGACTCCTTGGCAACCAAATCAGCTCTCTCTCTGTTTCATTCATATTTTTCTGTGACCCAATTTTCTCTGGTTTAGGCAGCATAAAAAGATGAGGCACAAAGGCAATTTTTCACAGGGCTTAAAGCCTTTTTCATACGAGACAAAGTGTGCAAATGGCAAAGGGTCACAAAATTGCTGTAATGTAATCACCAGTGCCATGTGAATTAAGCCCAGTTGTATCACACAATCATGTAAGAGCTGATTATGGTAATCCACAGTGGCTGTATTTCTCAGGTATTGTAGCCTACTGTACATACAATCTCATTAATTTGTGCTAAATGACTCACTGCAGATGCTCGCTTACTGTGGAAGATAAAGTTTACAAAGTGAAGAATTATTACAATATCAAAACAGAAACACAGATTTACATAAATGCATGCACTACAAAGACATCTGGACATGAAACCATGGGGCCATTCAAATACATAATGTATACTCAAACTGATCCAAATGCAGTTTGAAAAGGGAAAAGTTTGCAGAGCAGATGGACAGACCGTAATGTGTTTTCCATGTATTTCATCAAACTGATTGTAGATTCATTTGAACTCACTCCTGAGACCTCACTTAATGATCTGTGTACCTTCTGAAATAAGCCTGGAGGATGTTGATGGCTGTCTGATAAACTAATGAGAGCTTGACTTCCAAGTGCAGCTTTTGGATCTGGTCCAGGTTAGCTTACTTCACTTTGTGGCTCAGTTAGCTGGAGAATTAGAATGAGGTCCCGCTCCCCCTTGCTTTGGCCTATGGCCCTGAAACAAAATGATTATTCCTCACATTTCAGCTAATGATTTTGGCACATCAGCATATCCCACTCTCTAACACATATCAATTAGTTGGGACTGCATGAATGCCTGAAACACTTATGTGGGCAGAGTGCTGACATCAGCAGTGTGACAGAGTCATCCTCGCTTGACTCTTAAGTTCTGATAACTCTGGTCTCAATCCAAAGTTGAAAGGTTCCAATTTAGAGAACCATTACAAGTTGAGCTCAGTCCAGTCGCAAGCACACTCAATTAGTCTCAAAAATAATTACTAGGTCTACATTGGGACAGTGACATGTGGTAAACATCCAAGGTTCTGATTGCTCAGAAGAGTAGAGTGTAGTTATAATAGAAACATAATAATAAAATAAATGGGCAAAGAAAGAAAGAATGGAAGAAAGGGAAAAGGAGGAAAATAGGACCTAAAGAAGTAAAGTAAAGATATGAAGATCAAACAGAGGAAAGTAGGGACGGAAGAAGGGAAGTGATGGACTAGCATCCTGTCCAGGGTGGACCCCGTTTCACGCCCTGGGATCGGCTCCAGCCCCCCGTGACCCCGTTAGGGACAAGCGGATGTAGATGATTGATGGATGGATGTTCAGTTTAAAATCTGAAAATACAGTAAGAGGAAAATAGAACTTATGATAAAAATAAGAACCCAGTTCCAGTACCTAAATAGTTACAATCCTTAAAGTGTGTCTCCTTAAACTTCTCTAACAAGTTTGGTACAATTATGGTCATATCATTTCAATGTTGTGTTTATAGCTGATGTCTGCTGTGGCCAACAAATTGCAAATTTGCAGGCTAAAAATGTCAGTCCTGGTCGATTTGTTGACGATTTTTAATAATAGATCTCTAACAATTTCATTTAAAATGATGTGTGCATTGCTCAATGTAGACAATAAACACCTCGAGTGGCTGATTGAAAAAAACTTTAAACACAAGATTAGCAACAAACTGGGGGCTAAGAAGATCAACTGTTTCAGATGGTTTTAACCACATGCTGTTGAGTAAGATGGATGGCTTGACAGCTTCTTGAGAGTGAAGCCAACACATCTAGATCTCTCCCTGGTTGCTGGCTGCGGTACAGGTCATAAGTCCCGCCCCATCCATGTTAGCAATGGGACATGGGCCAAACTAAAAACTCAATTCAAGGCGTGCAGCGTAGAAAAATTGGAGCTGTTTGCCAAGCAACCAAACCAATCAGCGTTGGATTTGAGGTGGATTTAAGTGTGACGCAACGAGAAGTGACTGTTTAGTGTAAACAACATGGCGGCTTCCACAGATGAGATGAGCTGCTATGGATCAAGCCGCTCACTTCTTTCTCTGTGATCCTTCTGTTGAATATGGACCGGGCTCCTGAATTTGGGCCTTTGATCCGTAAATTCACATTACACAAACGGGAAATATCCTTTACCAACATGTTGTTTACTTTCTGAGCTTCACCTCCACGCTGCTAGTACGTGATACTCTTCAGTGATCTGATCGGTTGATTTGGCCCGTGTGTTGGTGATAGACAGATGGTTTATCCAATCAGTAACCAGTATTTTTGCCCCTTCCCAAAAGATCTCCAAACCAGAGTTTCCAGATGGATATGCTGAGACAATGAGAATCAATCCATCTGGAGGAGTCAGATTACTACAATAACTCATTCTGTTTCTTCTTGTACTGTTCTTGAACTGATCCACTGACTAAAGGTTCAGAAAATGTCCGTATCTTGTTGTGAAGATTAGAGCTGAAACAATGTATTACTTAATTAAATTAATCTGCAACAATCGTGATAATCCATTAACCATTCAACCAAAGTCATTTTTTAAGCAAACATGCCAGATGTTAACTGGTTCCAGCTTCTCAAATGTGAATAGTTCCTGGTTTATGTACTCTTCTATAATAGAAGAGGATTATCCTTGAGCTGGTGACCATGCCATGCATTCATGTGTATGCATTACTACCTGTCAGGACTGATGTTTCCCTACATGTCCATGGTTCTTGTTTGTACACTCTTTTTCCTTCCTCAGTCCAGTCACCATATGCTGCCTGCCCTCGGCTGGTGCCCTTAATTCCTCATGACAAGAACAGGAAGGTTAAAAGCAGCAAGAGTGACAAGAGACAGCTCAGACCTGAGAATACTAACCAGGTTTTAAAGAGGCCAGGTCTGCTCTAGTATCTATTAGAAGAAATATGAGGAAAAAACATTTTTTTCCTAGCCTGAGTTGGCTCAGGTTGCTGGTAGCAACTGATAAGGTAATGACTGCAGGATGGAAGCACATTAAAAATATCCTTACATATGGGTCAAAAGTGAATGGAAACTGGTTATAAAATGTTGAATAATGTCATCCTATTGCATTAAAGATACTATATTTTGTTATTGGTGTTATATCTGTTAAAAACTTAAATATAAATGAGATAAAATCAATATTACTGACATTCCATATTTTATCTGTCCCACTGTGATCTGCAAGGTGTCGTGACTATAATTCAGATGACTCAAATGCACAACATGGAGGCCCTACCTCTATGGCAGAAAGAGCAGGAACGAGTGTACAATTAAAACTTAATGATCAATCATAATAATAAAAAAACATTAGAAAATGACCACATGTAGCCTGGTTCTAGACTTCTAAATCCTCCACTCCCAACACCACCGATTTGTAGGCTGTGACCAAAATCACTGCCTTGTTCGCTCAATTACTCTCTAGAACAGTGTTTCCCAAACCTTTTTTCTTGTGACCCACTTTTTTAAAATGACAAACCATCACGAACCAAGTCACAATAAGCCTTATCTGTATCATGAGATAATGGGATTGTGAGAAGAGCAAATGGACATTTTTTACTGCCATGTCCTTACATTATTTTGGTAAATGGTAATGGTCTTGTAGCACTCAAGGTACTTTTACACTATTTGTTATATTCACAAAGACATTCATGCACTGATGACATCATCTAATCTAATCATTCAAATCACACACCCATGCACAGCACAGCGAGCAATTTGGGGTTCAGTGGACACTTTGACAAATGCAGACTGGAGGAGCTCAGGAGAGATATCTGGAATCTTCCGACTACTTGCTCTGCCTCTGAGCGGGGTCATCCTTATGTTCCCCGGGTCTAATGTTCGCGGTCACATAAGCCTCTGCTTTCGCGAATTGAATTCAAAATTTTGTTAGGGCTAGAGGTTAGGGTTAGGATGAGGGTCAGGGTTAGGGAGTAGCGTTAGGGTCTACATAGGCCTATTAGCCAGGAAATTTGGCACTGATTGTGGAAAAATAACAGACCGGGGAACATCGGACACTTTCTGTGAAAAGCTTGGAACAGGTCCGATGTTCCATGGTCTCATACAAAGCACGGGACATAGGAACCGGGGAACATGGGTACGCTCCCCTCTGAGCCACAGCTGCTCAGATAGGTGTAGGGTTCTCTAAAATTTGTAAAAATATTCATTGATTATTTTAATGGGGTTCTACCATCTGAGTGATGGTAAAAAATATGTAGATTCTGCTTCTATATTGCTTCTAGAAGACAGAGTAGAATAGGACTTAATTTCCCAGAATCCTCCGTTTTCCCGTTTTTGCGATAGCCATATTTAAATGAATACTCTTCATATATTAACTCTGAAATTCATGTATTATATTGTTTGAAAACATTCTATGGTCTTTAAAATGATAAAGGTTAAGTTTTTCTTTCATGTTTAACAAAAACTATTGTATTTCCGCGGGAGAAGTATCCCAGAGTTCCTCGGGACACTGTTTTTTTCCCCCTCAACATCAATGTTTTGAGACTCTGACTTAATGTTGGCCCAGATGTTGCACTGCCCAGAGAGACTTAATTGGTCAGAGACTCTATTCACGTATCCCAGTCGACTGTGTGTAGTTTACATGGCGGTGGAGTTCTTCAAGAGAGGCCACAGCTTAGTTTCCGTCACTAGCTCCGACATTAGCCATGATGTGAGTTCACTCGGTGCAGAGAACCAGACTGCTTCACAACCTTTTTGTCCATGTTCACAACACGTGGACACAAGGAAGTTTCTACACGACAGTCGTGTGGGCGAGGGGACAGCAGAGATCGAGAACGTGTCGCAGGTAGCCGGTGCCACGGGAGTCATCGCGGGGCTGTTCCGGACATGGTTCTACGGTCTGGCTGGCTACAACGCCATCTTGGATCTACAAGAGCGCGAGTACTTGACATTGCAACTGAACCAAGTGCAGGGTACGGGCACAGGACTGTGTGAGAGCAGATGTGTGAACTGTCCTGTTTCCAAAGTTATCTTCTTCTAACTGGATACAACTTCATTTGCACCAACAAATAGGCCAAATGGTTAGGAACATTATCTAAGCACTTGGGTTAGACTTTTCATGGTATCATTATCATTTATTTTTATTTACCTTGGTACAGGTGTGAGTGCTTTTACTGTGTTTTGAGTACATAAACGCACTTTGATATTTTTATTCATGTGTGTTATCAAAATTCATATGTTTAACATTCAATAGGTCTGAATACAGTTACAATATTAAGAACACTGTACACATTTCATTATTTCACAAGTGAATGGTTTATTAAAAGAGAACCATATTTTTTTTAAATTTACAAATGAGCTAAAAATCTCATTTCATAGGTTTATTTTCATTAAAAAGGTTGAGTTTGAGCTCAAATTAAAAACATTTCATTTCATTGATGTGAGGGAACAGAAAGGGTTAAAAGTGAACAGACACATTTTCTGATTCAATATGACACATACATACACATTGTATTATTACAAGTATTACTGTCTTGATTTCAAGCATACAGAACGTGTTTTGTTTGTTGTTTTCTATTTTCTTATCTGTTTCTGAAGCATTTCTCCTTTTGAAGGTATTTTTCCAAAGATCTAAAAGGTTTTGCAAAAATAAACGTTACCTCTTACCTCTTACCTATTGCTATTTAACATTCTTTAAGAGCAAGCTGTATTTACTTGAGTTCCGAGGGCTTGCATAATTTTTGCTAGAACATAGCACAGTAAGTTTTCAGTGGAGGCCCTGCGCTAGTTATTTTCCCTTTTCTCGCTTAAGTGATAAAGTCCCTTGCTTAATTCAGAGAGAGAACCACCTTTTTAGCAGAGAACCCAGGACCTGTTTTATTCTTATTGGGTGTGACTTTTCCTAAAGGAAAAAGGGCTACATGGGTATCTAAAATAGGGAAAAACAGCCCTTTGGAAGAGATATTGGATAAATCATAACTCTGATTTATGCATGTGATTTTGAAAACATAACCTGCATACTTGTTAAAGACTTTATAAATAAGACCAAGTAAAGCATTCACAGGTAGGTATTAAGTTAACAGGCTCTCCTTTTTCCCCTCTCATCAGTGGGATGGGGCAATACTCATTTTTACAATGGATTGCGATAAAAAAAACAAATAAGTAAATCGTGCTGGGATAATCCTGAATATCCTCACAAGTGACTTTACCGGTGAAGTGACTGTTCCTTTCCAACAGTGTTGAATTGTGTCGCGGTAGAGGAAAAACTGCAGTAAAGTGCACTCTATAAATTTATTAGCAGCAAGTGTTTTACTGAACAGCTAATAAATAACCAAATATATAAATCCTCCAGCTGCCATCGGTAATGTAAGAAACACGATGTGAATGAATGTAGATTAATTCAATATAGCTAATGGATAACAATAGATTTATAGATTTTTAATAGCTGTATGTTATTATATGTGATTAATATATTATATTATATTAGTATATTTAATTTAAACTTGCATGTATTCAATATCTATTAAAATACACATGGATGATTTAGTTGCACTTTAATCAGGGGGTATTTAGTGATCCTTCACATTTGTGCCATAAAGACGAATAATCACAAAATAACACATGGCGTATAGTGAAGGGATTTGAACTGTGAACTGTTTTGACTCAGCCAGCAGCTAAAGTTCACAAGAAACTGGCAAATTTTAAGATTCCTGGCAAACTGAGATGAACAGACGACACGGCGACAGCTTTTATTTTAGCTGTTCTTAACAAGCTGTGAATTGTTAGCTTAACAAGCACTATGGTGGTGATGGAAATGTCGCTGTTTATGCTGAAATGTAATGCACGTTTATGCTTGCTGAACTGGGGAAGTGGGACTTATTGCCTCTGCCAAGGAGGTTATGTTTGACTTTCTCTCCTCTCTCTGCAGCCGCTGCACAAGACCCGTCTATCTCTTGTGTGTGTGTGTGTGTGTTTGTGCGTGTATATATGTGTGTGTGTGTGTGTGTGTGTGTGTGTGTGTGCGCGCGTGCGTGTATGTGTGTGTGTGTGTGTGTGTGTGTGTGTGTGTGTGTGTGTGTGTGTGTGTGTGTGTGTGTGTGTGCGTGCGTGTGCGTGCGTGTGTGTGTGTAGCAGCCCCGCCCCTCAGAGAGCAGTGCAGGGAAGAAGCAGTTTATGGTGCTGTAGAAAAAAACTACAGCCATCGGCCACTATCGGAGCCAAGTTCCACCAATTCCAATAGTTTATAAAACGTCCTATCAGTGAGGATTAATCTGCCAAAACGATTAATCGATCGACTTCTAATATAGAGAGACATTTCAGACACTAGTTTCATTCACCACTTAATTCCAGTCTTTCCCTATTGCTATTTTTCTCAATCAGTATTATGGCTCAAAACTGAATGTGAATTCATACAGAATATACTATTACTTAGATTTTAGCATCAAAACTACACGGTTAGGTTTAGGTTACAAAACTACTTGGTTAGCAGGGTTTTATCGGCATTATAAAGTTTGAGGTGGCCGCCTCTCTGAAACGATCTGCCACTGCGCTGGAATCTTGATTGAAAATCAATGTAGGTCTATGGAAGCTCAGCAGCGATGTTTTCAACTCGGTTCAACTCGACTGCAGCAGAAGGGGTGTGTTCGATTTGAGCTCTGGGCCGCAAAATGACGTTGACTTGCTGCTTGTGTTACGTTCAAACTTGCTGAGCGTGAAGGCACCTCACAAGCGCAGAGCGACACGGTGGTTTCATTTGCTGCTTGGCGACAGGAGGACTCACGTCATTAGACTGGAGATTTGGGGCTATAGCCCCAGATCTCTTGGGAATAGCCTGGACCTCTGTACCGTCTAATAACAAAAAAAGGAAACACAATGATGATGACATAAGCCCAGTACAGTAGGATTTTATGTTGTTGCATTACCGGCAGCCACAGATGCAACATTGTTGCAGTGAAAACCGTAAATTTCTGACATGTCGACACTGACAAGAGATAACTTCAGAACCAGGCTTAAAGCAGACTGACTTGGTAACTTCAGAATCAAACTTAAAGCAGACTGACTTGATAACTTCAGAATCAAACTTAAAGCAGACTGACTTGATAACTTCAGAATCAAACTTAAAGCAGACTGACTTGATAACTTCAGAATCAAACTTAAAGCAGACTGACTTGATAACTTCAGAACCAAACTTAAAGCAGACTGACTTGATAACTTCAGAATCAGACTTAAAGCAGACTGACTTGATAACTTCAGAATCAGACTTAAAGCAGACTGACTTGATAACTTTAGAACCAGACTTAAAGCAGACTGACTTGATAACTTCAGAATCAAACTTAAAGCAGACTGACTTGATACCTTCAGAATCACACTTAAAGCAGACTGACTTGATAACTTCAGAATCACACTTAAAGCAGACTGACTTGATAACTTTAGAATCAAACTTAAAGCAGACTGACTTGATAACTTCAGAATCACACTTAAAGCAGACTGACTTGATAACTTCAGAATCAAACTTAAAGCAGACTGACTTGATAACTTCAGAATCAGACTTAAAGCAGACTGACTTGATAACTTCAGAATCAAACTTAAAGCAGACTGACTTGATAACTTCAGAATCAGACTTAAAGCAGACTGACTTGATAACTTCAGAATCAGACTTAAAGCAGACTGACTTGATAACTTCAGAATCAGACTTAAAGCAGACTGACTTGCTTGTGTTTCAGTTTAAGTGACCCTGTCGTAGTGAATGCAGATGATAAAAACAGGATTATGTTTTAAGACAAAGACTTATAAAAAGGAGATATCCTGAGATATGTTTTACTTCACCAGGGGGACAGGTACGTGTCTGGTAGCGCACCGAGTTAATCTCTTGACTTTCATTTATTTCCTCACAACAGCATGACTACGAAGGTTTTTTTTTTTTTAAAGTGGTGAATAAAATTCTACGCACACGTGTTTACACAGGCAGGTTTCAAGGACAAATGATTAATTTAGAAAATGAATTAGAGCTAGATATTATTAGGAAGAACTGTCTCTCCTCCTGTTTACCGTAACAACAAGAAACAAACAAAACACCACTGACACATTTACTCAAACAGAACTGTAAAGACTGATCAGGAAGGTGATGTTATGTTTAACATTGTAATGAAAAACTACACATAGAGTCATTCATCCGGTTATTAACATCTGCTGTCACTATGGCAACCGCAGATGCTTTCAGCTAAAAATGTCCAGTCAACAGGTCACCCGTTAAACCCAAACACTGGTCAGGAGAGAAAACGTCCGTCGAAGCAGTGATGTCTTCTAGTTTGCATAGTTTCAGGAGACCTGAGACCTCCGGGTTTTGACGTCAGCCCTGGCACACTTAGTGCTCACAAATAATAAGGGTGGAAATAATAATAAAATAATGTAAACAGTGAGTGATATTTAGTAGGGAACTGTTTTGGTTCTTGGGCTGTGGGTGACAGAGTTGTGTGAATGAGAAAGGTCAGGTGGACGTGGTTTGTGCACATAACATTAGTTCAGTATTCAGTGGCTGGGCACTTTATGCACGTGCTACTTTACGAGCGTGCACGTTTCGGCTCTCGTGCATGCGCATGTACCGCAAAATTTTCGCTCCCCAGCCCGCCTTTGCCTGAAAAAACCATGGTTAGGTTTAGACATCAAAACTACATTGTTAGGTTTACCCATTAAACCTACTTGGTTAGGTTTAGACATCAAAACTACATTGTTAGGTTTACCCATTAAAACTACTTGGTTAGGTTTAGGTTGTGGTTTGGATTAGCATAAGTAGGGTTAGGGTTAGAGTTAGGGTAAGTGAAGTGAAACTTAATTACCTAACAGACGGTTAGGTAATTAAGTTTCACTTTCACATGGGATGGGACACGAACCAGAGTACTTGGTGTCAGTTGACAGCCTGTGTGTCATACAGATGCTAGAGGGTGCCAAAAGTTGCATATCAACATTTCTGTTGTTTGCAAAAATGTACAATGCTATACATTTTTGTCTGGTGACTACACAACGAGTTTGAGAAAAAGCAAATCTACTTAGTTGGTCTGACACAGGACACAAACTCTAGTTTCCTGCATGTAGGTCTACGTGCTACACACCCAAACATGTATCCGTCCACAATACTTAAAGGGCACACAGCTCCTATCATTGGACTGAACGTTGACTTTCAATGTAAACTGTGAGGTTAAGAATCGCCCAATAGGGGTGTAAGACCCAGAAATATGTGGCTGCTATTTTACTATTTTTTGGCAGGAGGTGACTCGCTGTTGAAGCATAAGCAGTCCAAACCACTTTCTTCTTTTGACTTATTGTGAATATGTCTTAAGAAAATACCCAACATCATGGCGATGGTGCAGAGAGAGAGAGTGGCAGAGAGTGATAATGACAGCAAAAAAAAAGGAGAAAAGGTAATGAAAATGAAGACAGCCAGGCAAAAAAAAAAAGGCCAAGGGAGGCAGAAGAGAATGAGTGAGTGAACTGAAGCAGGGCTGTTGGGTTAGTTTCATCACTGTATTTAGAGGCTGATGAAAACAAGCAGTAACAAACAGTAGAAAGGCTAGCAGCTTGGCAACAAAACACAGGTAGTTCACTTTGTTTTTTTGGACACTTACATGCTGTTTCCCCCTTCATTGTGCCATTGTTGCTGTGAGCCTACAGTACAAATCAAGAGTTATGAGAGCCTGAAATTGGTCAGAAATCTCAGAGGCATCATTGTGCTGGCCATCAGAGTAATAGACTGTCTGGATGCATTATCTGGTTGCATTATCTCTCTCTGGCTGCGGCTGTAGCTTGGATCCGATCCCGGAGCAAAGTGATTGAAAAGCAAGCGGAATCAGGCGGCTGGGGGGGTTGCCAAGTCAATAATATATGAAAAAATACAGCAGTTTCACTACACTTGGATGTCAATACATGATAGCAGGAAAATATTCTTTATAAGTATGTGCAGAAAGTGAGACTGGGAGGAAAAGCATAAAATGATCTGGGATGATGAAATGAGGATGGGTTACATTGCAGAGTGGTAACCTCGCTCAGTAAAAACATCCCACGCACAGGCTTTAATGCTGTTAG
The DNA here is from genome assembly GCF_963691815.1 of Echiichthys vipera. Classification (NCBI taxonomy): domain Eukaryota; kingdom Metazoa; phylum Chordata; class Actinopteri; order Perciformes; family Trachinidae; genus Echiichthys; species Echiichthys vipera. The sequence goes on along the minus strand of NC_139843.1, from coordinate 22,376,163 downwards.
GCTAACATCAAGGCAGCTCACTGCTACACAGACATACAGTACATGGACACACACAAAGAACCTATGTCATGCTCCTTGTCAAACTTTTCAAACGATTAAACTATAAGCCACTCCCCAACAACACCCCTGTTTGTGAATAAGTTGCAGAGCTTTATAATAACCTCAGTCTGCAACAGTGGAAGTAATAGGGCCGAGACTATGGACTGAGACAAGCAGCCATTTTATAATGAGGGATAGAATCGCTCAGCCATACAGCACCGCTCTTCCTGTTAGGATCCTTAAATTAAAGAAGCAAACGATGCGTGCAGCAAATTCCTGCCCCTAAATCTCCAGGGCTACCTTTCTCTGAGTGGAATCTAGCTCCACTTTCTACCAGCTCAACTCTCATCTGCTCCACTGAATCAGCCCCGCTCTTGGAATAGGGAAATGACTTGCTGTCTTCGGTGTATCATCGAATTGGAACTGTATTTATCTACAGACCATTTTCATCAGTGCGGGACGGTTACTTGTAGATTTCATCACCCTGAAATCTATGGCAGGATTTCGTCAAACTCTGGAGTATTTAATCCTTCACTTTAGATTGTTGAGAACATGGCAATACAATTACAGATGCCACCAAACACCTACACTGAGACGGTTGGAACATTGAAGTTCGTGACCACCTTTCAAGTGAGCTGAAGTGCAGATTCTTAGGAGAGGATGTAACATGAACTAATTAGTCATGAGGTTAAGATGGGATTCAGCCCAGTTGTCTAAAGGTCTAAAAGAGCAACAGTACTGACCAAGCAACATACTGTAAGAGAGTTCTTGTGATTACAGTATATTCTAAGTCCCCCTCCACTCAAAACTGTGTTTTTCCTAAGTTTCTGTCCTCTAAAATGTCTGACGTGACTAAACTGACTTGTATCTGTGGAGTTTTCACATTCCTCTTCTAAAGGAGGAGATGTCTGAGCACTTTCAAGTAATGTAACTGCACCAGCAGATCGGGGTGAAGTTAGTTTGAAGTTCGATATTTGAAATAGACTGGGGTGGGTCTGTTGAATATCCAACTTAAAACTAACTTGGCCCCAGCAGCAGCAGCAGCATGTGATGTGCTCTCCGTGTCAACTGTGGAGTGTGGCCGCTCACACATCTCTGTGGGAGAGAATTACTTTTTGCTCCTGATGTTAATGCTCCAAAAAGAACATAACTAAAAAGATTGTGCACCAGTCTCAAATGTGAAGTCCCCATCTCTGCTGGACAGACAGCTAGAAGAAGAAGAAGAATTACTTTATTAATCCCGCAATGGGAAATTCAATTTTTTCAATCTATTATTAATGTTACACACACACAGGCCCGAAATACACACACATGCACAAACAGGACCTATATACACATGCAATTAATGGAGAGATGTTAGAGCGAGGGGACTGCCAATGACTGGTGCCGTTGGGGGCTCGGTGCCTTGCTCAACAGCACCTTGGCAGTGCCCAGGAGATGAACTGGCACCTCTCCAAGCCACCAGTCCACGCTCCATTCATGGTCCAACCGGTGACCCTATGGACTGAGCTACTGCCACCCTTACAGCTAGAAATGCTCTACAGCGACACTAGCGGCTGGCGGACTTAAAAGCTCTTCCTGCAAATTGAACGGGAGAGGAAATGGGCAGCGAGTGCCAGGGGGATTTGAATGGGACATAGGGCGCACTCACACTGTCCATCCATACCGTACCCCGTGCTTTAGGGTACTTACTAGGGTCCTCCCCTCCCTCTCCCCCGCGCCCCAGGCCCGTTTGTACTCACACTACCTGGGCCTCGGCGAATGCTTCTTGCTGTCTATACGTCATCATGACTTAACACGTCGCTTTGTTTACAAATCTTTCCATAGATCTCTGAGTTTTTGTGCGTCTTGTCGACTGTTTTTGAATATTTTCATCGACCAAATCTGCAGTAAACACTCCACCTCTGCATCACACCAAGGTGAACCTTTCACCGCCATTGTTTTAAATGTCCAGGCATGGTCCGTCCTTCTTTTTTTTTCTATGTCAGAACAAGCGCACATAAAATGACGTCAGAGCCACCGTAGGCCTCGTGCTCGTACACTTGCGCACGCTCGTGCTCATACATGTGCAAACATGTTTTACAAAAGCCCACCTCTCCCAAAGGCCTAGGCGCGGTACGGTTGCACTCACACTGGTCAAACAAACTAGACTTTAGCCATGAAACTTACTTGAGCAGGGTACGGATGGACAGTGTGAGTGCACCCTTAATGTATCGATACTTGCGGCCAAAAAAATCGATACTTTCTGTGGAAATATATATTTATATATCGCAGAATCGATACAATCCTACAGCCCTAAAAAGCATTGACAATGACAGGTAGAAGAGCACATTATAGAAATGTGTCTTGTGATTAACCAAGCAAGAGTATTCTGTAGGATTGGAAGAACTGAAGAACAACATCACGGCTGTAGGTTTCCACAGCTGCTGGATGCTGGATGCTCGTTAGGTTTGACCTGTCAATCACAAGTAAGCCATGCCTCCAATCCATCCTCCGTCCATTCCTTTGTACAGTCTATGGTGTGAGCTTATTCACAAATATTTTGTAGTATTCTCCACAGAAACTGTCTATTCCTGGTGTTTTGTTGTTTTTAATCTTAGTAATACTTTCTATCATTTCACTCTCTTTGATGGGTTTTATTAAAAGTTCTGCTTCTTCATTTGATAGTTTATTCATTTTAAGGGGACTTAAAAACGTTTTATCTTCCTTAAATTCTAGTTCTTCAGCCCTGTAAAGTTGTTTGTAATATGTGGCAAATAAGCCTGATATTTTAGTGGGATCAGTCTCCACCTGACCCTGTTTCAGGGTTCCTAATTTTGGGCGATGCACGGCTAGATTAAGCTTTTCTGAGTTGAAAAGCCGGTAGACTATGGCTTTATTAACCATTTCATAATACTTCACACTAGTATATCTCAGAGCTCCCTCTGCCTTATATGCCATATCTCCTGTCCTATGTCCTATATGAACCTCATCTAGTTGTTGTCTTTCTTTAACTTTTTAAGAGTGTCTTTCTTTCCAAATTGTTTATGTTCCCTTGTTTTTTTAATTTCAGCTTGAAAACCTTTTTGTTTAGCAAGCTTTAGTTTCTTAATTCTGGATCCTATCCTGGCATCCCATTCAACCGAGGGGGAGACATTACCATCATCATTTATAGTAGCGTACTCAGGCAATGCTTCTTTGTAGTAGCTCAGTCCATAGGTGACTGGGCTGGGAACCGGAGGGTTGCTGGTTCGAGTTCCTGTGTGCACCATGAATGGAGTGTGGACTGGTGGCTGGAGAGGTGCCAGTTCATCTCCTGGGCACTGCCGATGTGCTGTTGAGCAAGGCACCGAACCCCCAACTGCTCTGGGCGCCGGTCATTGGCAGCCCCCTCGCTCTAACATCTCTCCATTGGTTGCATGTATATAGGTCCTGTTTGTGCATGTGTGTGCATTTCGGGCCTGTGTGTGTGTAAAATGAAAAATAATAGAGTGAAAATTGAATCCCCATTCTCGGGACTAATAAAGGAATTCTTCTTCTACTTCTTTTAATTCCTGACTGATATTCATATCTGTGAGTAGTGAAACATTAAGTCTCCAATATCTAAAGTGGTTGTCTACTCCTAGGTTAATTTTCATGGTCACAGGCCCGTGGGCCGAGGTAGAAATTTCGAGTGTGCTCTCTTTTATTCTATGGAGTTCCGTTTTTGATATACAGAAGAGATCGATCCTTGAATAGCTCCCATGTACTTGAGACATGGAAGTAAAATCTCTCTCATTAGGATGAAGCTGTCGCCAACTAGACCAAGTTCCTTCATCATGTCTGATAGCCCCTCGGACATTTTGGATTGAGATTGTCTTATTGCGGGTAGCCAGTCAGTTAAAGTCACCTCTCACTAATATAATCCCCTCACTTTTATCTGCTAGTAAGGTTGCTATCTTTAAAAAAAATGAGGGCAGTCTTGATTTGAGGCATAAACATTAAGTCTTTTTCCCTCTTATTGTGCCTCATCACCATAACATACCAATCTTCATTTTCTTTAAAAGTTTTCTCATTGTTGTAGTACACAGATTTATTAAATAATATAGCAACCCCCTCTTTTTTTTCTTCCCTCATGGTGCGCTGTAGACCTGATCTACCCACTATCTTCAGTTTTAAATGTTCAGTCTGTGACAGGTGTGTTTCCTGGATTAGAGCAACAGAACAATGCAGTTTCTTTAATTGTTTAAGTAAAGATAATTATTCCTTTTGATGGGATTGTTAATTCCTTTTATATTGTTACTTATGAAATTTAACTCAGCCATGATCTCCGTATGATCTTATGATATAGCTCCCTTCCTGTTTGTACATAAATATCGAAGTATGTCTAATCACTAACGAAACGTTGTCTGTAGCATGTGTCAGTAAAAACAGAGAGCAAAGAACAATAACATAAAACTAACCTTCAACTTCATCAATGTGATCCCCGGTGGTATTGGGGCAGAAAAGGTGTGACTCCCTCTCTGTGGAGAAAAGCACACATAATGCGTGTGTGACCAATATTACATTACGATATAAAAAAAAGTCTGGATGAGTGTATTCCACTCATGTATTCAAGCATACCCTCCTTTCTAACACCTAACCTTACTGGGACAACAATATTTGTTTAAATAACTCTCAAAAATAAAACCTAATGACGCGTTTTGTTTGTAGTTATATATATATATATATATATATATATATATGTGTGACTGTAAATCTTACCACTGGTTTGGTTGAGGCAATTCTTTTTTTCTTAACCATCCTAGTGAGAGTCACATCAATCTACCTGCTGCAGAAGGCCTTGAAATCTGCTGGTGACAGAAACACTCCTTTTCCTCCTCTCTTGGCTCCTCCATCCATCCTTCTTCCTCGATGCGCTTCCTCTCCTGGCAGTGTACGTCAACACCCAGTTCTTTCAACAACGTCGCGGCACCTGTTAGTGATGTACATATTTTCTCCCTGGTGTTCAGCTTGATACGCAGTCATGCTGGGCATAGACACCTTGCCTGTGTGTTTTTCTTTTCAAGTTGTTTAATAGCTTTGTGTGCCCTCATCCGTTCCTGCTGTAGATCGGGAGAGTCGTCCTGATCAGAGTAGATCCGCTTGCCTTGGAAGAGGACTGGACCCTGGCTCCAGGCCTGCTTTATGATTGTATCCTTCACTGCTGCATCCAGAAATCTCACTATAATCGATCTTAGGGTGGCCGTAGCATCTTTGAGTTTGGCCACTAGGGATCGATGTGCCCTTTCAATCTAAATATCCAAGTCCGATGGTAGTTTAAATTCTTTCTAACGAAGGTCTCTAATAAATCCCTTCACTGTCTTCTGGGATTTGAAAGATCCTGATATTGTTTCTTCTCAGTCTGCTTTGCATGTCATCAAATTTTGCTGAGAGGTCAATGTCAGCAGGTATCTCGATGCCCTGTGGTGACGTATTCCAGCGTCCTCAGCCACCCCAATTCTCTCCTCCAGTCTTTCTATTCTCTCTTCGTGTTCCGCCAGTTGGTCTTTTATGTACGAAACAGTTTGTTCAACACGGCAGAGGGAAAGTTTGGTGTGGTTGTGTCCGTCTTGATTTTCTTTTCAGAGTTCCTCTGCTCCTTCAGTACCGATGTATCAGACTGACATGTTGCTGCTGGCTTCGTTTTTGCTTGTTAGGCTCGCTTGATTCAGCTTGTTATCCTGTTTTCCGCGCTGGGGGTCAAGTTTGTCCTGTTTTCTTTGACTTGCGGAGGAACTCATGTTTCATGAATATATATGTCTCGTTTCAGCGTCGAAATATTATTGTTGTCACTCTTATCTATAATTTTTTCCAGCGTAGATTGCCTGCTATGCTGCAGGCATGTCCATGACGTCACCGGAAGTCCGATAATGGTTATTCTAAAGGGACACTTTTCCAACACTGCTATTCTAGTTATTTCTTTTTTGTTAATTTTCAGAATATTCAAAAAAAAAAAAAAAATCACTTGCTGACTTCACATGTTGTAAGGCAAAATATGTAAATCATGCTGCAAATTATCATTTCAGGCTGTAAAACAAAAAAAGTGACTTTTTAAAAAAGGGTATCATAACTTTCTATAGGCCTCACTTCTCCCAGTCCCCAAACCGATAGTCGGAGGCAGAGTTCAGTTTGACCGACTCTAACTTTAAACTTCACTTTGAATCAGAAATTAACCAGTTTAGCACGATAGAATGGTGGATCATAGATTATTACGTTTATGTATCCGTAGTTTGTGGTGGAATTAGCCAGCTAGCAATCACTCTTGTCACAGCTCTCTGTGAGTAGTATCTGCAATCGATTGCTCTTCCTTGGTTCTCCATGTCAACACTGAATTTTATACATTGTAATGAATTCATTGAAGATAAATAACATTTTTTAAATTTGAATTAGTTTTTGCAATTTTACAAACTTGTGCCAGGTACAATGGACATTTAACACATTTTTTTTAAAGCTACCCCCTGCCTCTGCTGGCTGCGGTGTGGCTGGACTCCTCGCCGTTTCACTCTCAGCAAACTGACCGTTTCGATTTTATTCCTGGCATGCGCATTGAAAGTGCTTCGATGGACAGAGAATAGCGGATCATGAAGTTGACATGATTCATTATTTAAACAAGACCTCCTCGTTTAACTACCAAACCTAAATAAATGTGTTGATGAAGCTAAATGTAAATTCAAAAGAAACTTGGAGGAAATGATTTTCACTGCAGTGTGTGTGGGGCAAGTTTTGGCAGAAAGGCGGCCTCTGTAAAGTCGCGCTTGGCGCTCACTCCTTGTTAAACACATTAGTAGGCCACTGGTGGACGGAACATTTAACAGTTTTATTTAGCCGCATATGTTACAGCTTGATTCACACATTCTTTGAATAAGTGTGGACACACACACGCCCATGTGTAACTCCACAATGTAACTCCTCTGTTCTGTTTACATTTTCACAAATCACTACTACTCTCTGAATTAAATACGATAGGATGAAAAACCCTCGTCACTGCTGTGATTGGTTGATCTGTGTGTCGTTAGGGCGGACTAGCCAATAGTGTTATTTGGCTGAGGAAAAATAAAACCTGATGCATCTGTGTAGAGCTTAAAACAACAGTGGATAGAATGTGCCCTATAGGGGATACTACGATCTGTCTGCTTTGGCAGATCTAAACGCAGGATTCTGATCCTTCACAATCTCATATCGTCATATCGCCAGCCCCTAAGAGAGACAGAACAGTGTTTGACATTGATTTGACCGACCAACAGGCGAGCAACAGCAACACCATTTGGACAAAACACACAAGTGCAGTATACCTAGAACAGGTTTAAGGGGCTCTTGTTATAACTTTGTTCCGCTAGTGTGGTTCTCATGGGAAAAAGTAGTGAAGATCATTGATCTAGTAGATGTTGGGATATTTCACTGGACAAGTGGAAACTTTGACCTGCTGGTTTTGCTAAAAGAAAGGTCACAGAATTACAAATGTCAGTAGGGATGATACTAGGGAGACTATGAATGTTTGTCTTAAATTTTATAGAAATCCCTTTTATAGTTATCTGTACAATAATTCACATTTTTCCGTCTGAAATCAAAAAATAGTGGACCTTCCACCTACCTGACCATCGTTTCTGGTTTCCCCAATGGCTTGAAAGATGTTGTAGTTCTACCTTATTCACACCTCAAGTGGACCCTCATGTTAAGAGGTTTGACGGGACATGGCAGGTATGGCATCATGCAGCTACAGTATAGCTGCATGTGATATTAACTGTATTGACACGATAGAAGGTCAAATACAGCAGAAGGTACACAAGATGCTACAGCAGCACAAATTAAATTTGAAATTGTTTTTTTTACACTGTCTAATCAGAAATGAAGTCCAGTAGGCGTATATTGAGTGAACCTAAAGCATGGACAAAAATTGCAACAAAGTCAATTTTTTCCACTTTGATTCTGAGCAAAGAGAACAGACTGTGGGATGCACTTGAACTTTCAGGATTTTGCACCCTGGCCTGCACTCCATCAACTCTTCTTGAACCTTGTAATAACAGGGGAAAACTTCTCTCTTTCAACCTTTTCACAAACACAAACCGCCTCTGCTCCAACCTTAGCAGGGTAAATCTACAGCCGTGTGGGCTAATAGAATATCTCCCTACCATACATCATAAACTTTAAAGACTCAAACTGGGGAGAAAGAGGAAAGAATGAAAATAAATGAGGTATAACACGCGCTGGATGAATGTCTGCCTTCGAATCAACGTAAACACTGGTTATTCATTATCAAATGGGCACTTTAATTGGTGGCAGAATGTATGCCAGCAAGCCAGCCGATATGAAAAATCATGTGACAGCTTTGACAGAGGGTCGACTCCTCCGCCATTTCTTATGAGAAATGAGTCCCGCTTTTATGATTAGAATTGTAAACCAGGAGTCATACTGTCAACAGGGGCTTGCAACGGCTGGCGTGCCTACATATGGATTATGTGGAATTTGCATCTGTTAATCAAGCTTGTCGGAAATTATACAAATAACAATTGGCAATTGCTGTGGTTGAAACTAATTATCCGTATTCTTTATTAAGCCCCGTTGGTAATCCCTCTAAAGACTCACTGCAGAAGCATCTTTCCAACACTCACCCCTACAGTCAGCCTGTCACAAGAGAAAATAAATAGTTTTGCATGTATACTTCATCAAATCCTGATTGTCTTGGTTGGCTGGGCAAGATACTTCATCTACTCCATCATGTGTGGAGTTAAGTCCAAGACAGGCCCTGGAGAGATTTCTTGCAGAGAATGTTTAATGTTTAATGTTTACATAAAAAAATCAATCAAAGTAGATTTTGAATCTAAACAACAGAGAAAGACCTTTAAACATCTCAATGAAAACAAATCTCTAGAAAATACACATTTACATACTGTAACTATCCACCCCTTTAACAGAAATTACTAAATTACATAACTATGGTAAACTAAGATGACCTTTGTGTAGTCAAAAGGTTTCAGTGGTATAAATACACCCATACCTGGAAGTTCCAACTTTTGGTGCATCCATATCGTGGCAAAACTACCATAAAGACAAAGATTGATGATGATGATTATCTTTAAAATTCAAATCTAGTGAGAAGTGTCTGACAACACCCCCCTGGAAAAGAGTACCCACAAGCAACAAGGTTCGTTTTCCAGTGGTGACGAAGGTGAAAGATACAGGTGGTGTCAGTGATAGGGGCCGCCCCACATCACACTTGTGGATCATCTTATCAAACAAAATAATAAAGAATCCCTGGTAAGTTTCAGTTTTGTTTTTCCCATTAGGAGTGAATCTCCAATGCTTTCTGAGAATTGTAAACATGCAAACATGAAGAGACAGAATTTACATGCTGTCGTGCAAATAGGATAACAAACATAAGGCTGTTTGGTTTGTTTACTAAAAGGACATAAAAGGTTGGGATCTGACGCTGTTCAGAAAATACAAATATGTAAAATTTACTTGACTCTCAAGGGGGCCTGGGGGTGCCGTTGGGAAACACTGGGAAGTGATGTGAAACATCCTGCTGGACCTGGTCAACAGCCTTGCAGCAGCATCCTGGACCAGATTAGCATAGGATTACCAGCTTCACTGCCATGCCGTGATCCTACAGAGGAGGGGAGCCCACTAAATGAAGGCAGAATGTAATCTAAAAACAGGCATAATTATGCTACATGAGTAATTAAGCAATTTACACAAAGACGGGGAGCGGAGACAAAGGGGGCCTCATACCTGCAGCGTTCACGTATGTCCAGTTGACGGGAAGGGGTGTGCACCAAGGAAAGGGATGAGCCCTAGATTTGGGGCCTCATTTATAAAACTCCGCGTAGAATCCTTCCCAAAACATTGTGTTCACACAAAACTAAATGCGCTGCGCAAGGAAATTGAGATTTATAAAACTGTTGCGCACATTTGCACGCAATCTTTCCTTTATAAATACCAATAAATTCCCACCTTCTGTGAATATTGCGGCGATGATCTCTGCCCCGTTTCATCCCACTTTTCCTCCCGCTATCTACCATAAATGAAATATGCCAAATAGCTCATTAATATGGATGCTATCTTAATGAGGATGTTAGATTGACTGACGTGAGGAAAATGACACAGAAGAAGGCGGAAAAAGCAAGGTTTGAAGAGAAGGAAATGGAGGTTGAGCTCTGCAAAAAGGGTGTTTTTTTATTTTCAAATAAATATAACCAGAGCGAGTGGCAACATGACCGTAGCTGTGAATCAAGTTAACTCAAATGTTATTATTTGTAAGGAAGTTTAGCGTATTCATATATGCAATATCAGAGGGCTACTTAAATGTGTTTATATGTATGAAGTGGGAAATGAAATAAAGGCTGATATTCGAGAGCATTATTTGCGACACGTGAGATCCACAAATCAATCCTTTTTATCTCAGCAGGGTTGAATTTTACTGAAAATAGATGAATGTAATAATTTCCTAAATTTAAAAAATGATTGTATCGAACAAAATTGACCTTTTCATTAATTAATTGTTCGCCATAACTTTGCACAAAACTTTTTTACAACTTCGGCCAAATGGACACACCTGACGATGTACGCAGTTATACAATTCGATTGAACATGTTATTTAAAACATCTAGACTTGATTATTAATTCAAACTGCATCTTAACTGCATGCCAACAGTATAGTCCTATATACTGTTAGTATAACCTATCCACAACTACAACTAGGCTTTACACAGTGTGAAATACATTTGCTGCCAGTTATTTCATAGTTACGGTGTGTGTTTTTTCTGTCGACTGAGCTGTATTTCATGGTGTTTCCATCGAGTGTCGCTGATTCTTGAGTCGGAAAAACTTTGCGGGAGCTTTACTCACAATCATTTTTTTGTTTGCCACCGCACATTTCTGCCTGTCTACCCAAGGTTATTGTGCGCAGCGAGCTTTATAAATGAGGTCCTAGGTCTCTGTATATATACGCTCTGTATATACAGTTAACAGTACAGCAGACAACAAGAAAATGAGTTTGTTCTGCCACACAAGGAAAGCTCCAAGGCAGAGAACATCCTTTGGAGTCCAGTTATATGAATCTTTAAGACACATAAAGATAGAGCTGTAGGTGCAACCGGCATCCAAAGATGATTGTTCATTTTCTGGATTAACTCGAACTGTCAGTTTGATTACAGTAGGCCCACAGCCTGTTGGAACAATGACCTCAAAATGCCTTCACCCCCACAACAGGTCACACCCAGGTGTGAATCCTCCAAGGCACCCAAACTGTTCATTGGCTGAATTGACCCCCAGGTGATGACATCATCCGGGCCTATATAAAGTGGAGCCCCCCATCTCTTTCTACTCTCTTTCTACTGACTCTTTCTACTGAATCTTTTCTACTGGATCTTTCGACCGGATCCTCCTGCTCTTCTCCAACTCTACGCGTCCCTGCGGATCCAGGAGACCAGCTGCCCGCTGTCCCCTCGGCCCTGGACCTGGCCTACGGCGTGGGATCACCACAAAGGTTAACCAACCGGTTATCCTCAACTGAGCACAGCACAGAGCGATCCGAATCCTCTTTTGCCTAAGAGCCACAATCAGACAAGAACTACCACGGAGCTTCCTTTCTTCACCCAACCACTGGCATCAAGCAATGCGCAACATCTCCCATCTCATGGACCGGTAACTAATCACCAACTGGGCATTACTACATGTTATAGGACATTATGGACGTTTAGATACCATTGTAACTTTGTCATAAGAACTGAGACATCAGGCTTCCGGCCTTTGTGTAACAAAGAGAATGTTCACACCTTCTTCGAGCCCCCACCTCTTCTCTTTGTCTCTCTCTCTCTCTCACACACACACACACACGCACACACACACACATACACACAAACATACGTTTGCTGTTAGCTTTAGTTAGTTTATTGTGTTTTGTTTGTTGCATTTATTAATTTGTTAATAAATGTTTGTGTTTACCATATGTCTGATTATTTAATATTACACAAAGATGAATGAGCCAGCTTCTACTAAGAAAAGAACTTCTTAAATCCTTCAACTAATTAAACTATTATATTTATCGGTGTTTAACCCTTAATTAGTAGTTTAATATATTTTTATGAGACTTTAATATTAGTTATCACTCCGTCTATGACGGTGGTGCCCCGAGGAACTCTGGTTTAACTAGAGTCATTTTTATTATTATCTTTGATAATTATTGGTGATAACTAATATTTCCTTGATTAACGGTAAGTTTATTGAGAATACTCAATCTCATAATCTGAACGTGAGTCAAGGAAATATATTTGATTGGTTCTCCGTGTGACGTTTTTAATAAATTTAAGTTATTGATTTTTAGTAATTTTTCTTTATTAATTTTCCTTATCAAATATTTCATTTGATAGTCACTATTGATCCAATTAAACCCAAAGTACCTACAGAGCTCAACAGTAACTACCCTCTTTTGGAACTGCTCTGGTTCCAGAAGTGATAGTCCTCATTCATTTGCTCCATCAGCGTTTCAGAAAATAGAAAGTATTTAGGCCTGGAGCAAGACATCTCACTATGAGATGAATCGTGAGTTTAAAACATTTGATTTAGTGAAAAAACAAATTTGGAGAGGCAAGAAAAGAAACATGTACAAGACTGTGTAATATGACCTGAAAAGTTTTAAGAGATTTTTTTCTAAAAAATGTATCCTCAGATTTACAGACGTCTCTTTCCATATGTAAGTCAAAGGAGAAAAAGCACTTCTTGGCCCATGGCATCACATGACCAATAAAGTTTCAATTCCACTGGCGGGTTCACAAGATTTTCACTTCTAACTTCATCGCTGTTGAGTTCTATGTGGTACTGCTGTAAATCTGCCTTGAGTAGTCTGCCCTGAAAGACTAGTGAGGGAACACACCAAGAGACCTATTACAACTCTGAAAAAGTTCCAAGCTTCAGAGGGTGAACTTGAAGAGTGTGTAAACAAGCCAGGTGCTTCATCAGTCACAGCTTCATGGAAGAGCGGCAAAGAGAAAGCCACTCTGTAGATTCCCTGCACACCAATGCAACATCTACAAGTGGTACACTTACACTAACCCGTCCAACTTCAACCACGGCAGAGATCTAATCAAACAGAAGAAGTGAAAACACCTCAGAGTGGTGTCCACAAGTGCTTTGAGCTAATGCTAACATCAACATGCTGACAAGCTCACAATGACAATGCTAACATACATGCTACATGCTGGGGTTTGGCACGTATAATGTTTACCATTTCACTACCAGCCTGTCCTCTCGTATAGTCTCTGATAGTGAGTAGATGTCCATCTGAGAAATATCAGTAAATTGAGATCTGTAGTTTTAACTGTTGAATTTGAGATGCTTACACATGCCTTTATCATATCTCACATTGACTACGGTATTGCACTTTTCTCCTCACTCAGTATGACCCCTCTTGATCGTCTGTAGTCAATCCAGAATGCTACCTCAAGGCTACTCAAGTGGACGATTTCACATTATCCCCATACTCAAATCTCTTCACTGGCTCCCTGTTGCATACGGATCCAGTCTAAGGGCGCACTCACACTGTCCTCCCGGACCGCGACCCGGACTTTAGGGTACTTGTCCCCCCCTCCCTCTCCCCCCCGCGCCCCAGCCTCGTTTGTACTCACACTGCCAGGGCCGGCCAATGCTTCTTGCTGTCCATACGCCATCACGCCGTAACACGTCACACTCATTGATTGCGTGTGTGTGGCTTTGTTTACAAATCTTTCCATAGACCTCGGAGTTTTTGTGCATCTTGTCGACTGTTTTTGAATATTTTCATCCAACCAAATCTGCAGTAAACACTCCACCTCCGCACCACACCAACGTGAACCTTTAACCGCCATTGTTGTTGTTGTTAGATGTCCGCGCATGGTCCGTCCTTCTATTTACATGTCCGAACAGGCGGACATAACGATACTGCCGTAGGGCTCGTGCTCGTGCTCGTACACGTGCGCACGCTCGCGCTCGTACATGTGCAAACGGCTCCGCTAAAGCCCACCTCTTTCAAGCGGGCCGTGGACGGTCCGCTGGGCGCAGTTGAGCGCGGAGCGGGTGCACTCGCACTGCTTAAAGGTACTAGGCTTTAGCTGAAAAAACGGTTTTGGCCGCGGCTAAAAGGACAGTGTGAGTAGGCTCTAAGATTCTCACTTTCACTTGGAGAGGGATATGGGACTGAGCTACTTCACCCATTCTCCCCAGCTCGCTCTCTTAGGGCGCACTCACACTGTCCATTTGTACCATGCCCAAGCATGCTTCATGGCTAAAGTCTGGTCCGTTTGACCAGTTTGAGGACAACAACTGTTGAGAGAGGCGGACCTTCGTAAAACACGTTTGCAAATGTACGGGCACGAGCATGCGCACATATACGAGAATGCGCGCAAGCATTGACGGCAGTCCTGATGTCTAATTATAAGCGTCTGTTCTCCGCGACGGACATTTAAAAAGATGCCGCCAAACGGTTTGCGGTGGTATGATGCAGTGGAAGAGACTGCAGATTTGGTCAGATGAAAATATTAAAAAACAGTCTGACGAAACAAAAACTCAGAGGGGTGATGACGTATAAGCAAGAAGCATCAATTCAAGTAATGTGAGTACAAACGGGCCTGTGCCGCGGGGGAAGAGGGAGGGGGAACAATCACCTTAAACACGGGGCATGGTACGAATGGACAGTGTGAGTGCGCCCTTAGATAACATATGTTAAATTTCTGTCCCACACACCCGCCTTAAGATCAATTACAGGCATTTAGTCTACCTTTATGCACCAGGTCAACTAGACGCCCAAGTGTTAATTTTGTCTGTGAAAAGTGCTATGCAAATACATTTTACTTACTTACTATAGTACGGCAGTAGTTACTTATGACATATCCAGCTCTGAAACAAAAATAAGAGGCTTAATAGTTCAGCCAATGCAACAAGCAAACGGCACGGAGGGAGTGAGAGCTATCACCAAAACAAACAGCTAATTAATAAGCAAAATGCAAATCCTCCTTACAAATAACCGATCATCACACAGGCTGTGTGCGCACTTCAGCACAACATGGGTGCATGGCCAGCCACCTCTTCTACCACAGAGCACCAAGTAAGTTGAATAAGTCTACACCTCACACACATGCACACAGCCAACATTTGTGACATGTGAATTAGAGGACAGGTTACCTCTGCAGCAGGCCCTGGGAGTCTTGTGAGGGTAGAAGGTAAAATGAATGCAGCGAAGGACAGAGAAATCCTGGAGGAAAATCTGATGCAGTGTCAAAAACCTGCCACCTGAGAGCAAATTTGATTTCAATCAAGAAAATGAGGACTTCAAAACAATTACTTTAATGTCTTGTTCAAGTCAGAGTCCAGATCCATGGAGCCTATGTAACCTGACAGAGCACTCACTTTGACATTAAACAATCTTCTTCTGTTGATCACTGTCCAAAAAACAAAAACAAAATGGATCCTCTTTGTATTAGAGCTCCTGTTATGACGAAGAGACCCACTGACATCTGGGACCCTTTTGCACCGGACCAAGAAAGCCATACATAATTTAGGTCAATTTATTTCAGAGCCACTCAGTTGCTGATGGGCTGTCGAGAAACACAGCGACAGAACAGGGGCTCTGAGGGCAATAAACAATCCCAGCTAACAAGCCTCCTCTGGCACAAATAAACACAACAGTGTTGGCAGATCAAATGAAAGCAGACAAACCGAAAAGTTTCATGTGAAGGAGGTTGTTAGTAGGACACACAAATCATATGCGCGCGCACGCACACACACACACACACACACACACACACACACACACACACACACACGATAGGAGTGCTGAATGAAAGCTTGAGTCAATGAGATGTAGTGGAGTAGACATGCACACAATTATATAATCAACAGCATATTCTCTTGCACTTGTGAGTCATTTGGGAATTTTGGGGCTGTGTGCTGTAGCACACCACCCATACGCTGTCTTTGCACTGCATCTCTTGGTGGATCTGAGCCTTCGAAGGCATTCATAGTTTAATCAATTAAACACTGACAAGTTGCTGGCTGGCTAACAAGCAAAAGGGAGAGGGGGGATAGGCCTTTACTTTTCAAAAGAGGCTTGATTTGCTGTGATTTAAGCTTACAACTTATTCAGGCAAAAGTTAGGGTGCATTTTGTTGGATGTGTGGGAAATTCTAAGGTTTCTTGTTTTGTAAAGTGAGAAATGAAAACAACATAAAAAGGCTCAGAGCTAGAAAATCACATTGCTCTACTGAAGTGCTGAGCAGAGAGCCATCTTTGTGAAAATTGTCCCATGCGTGAGTCATCACGCCTTTACCCATGAGTGTCCAATTTGCATAACTACAGTTGCAACCACCAGGGAACGTCTGTTTCTCTAAGGGAAGTTCTGCCCTATCTTGTTTCTCAGTAGTTCCAAAGGGAAATACTGCCATCATCTCATGGCTTGATGCTGTACAAGATTTTGAATTACAGTTATTTTTCTCTAATTGCCTCAGTACTGAGGCCACTTTTTCAAGCCTAAAGTCTGCATCACCAACATACCCCTTGGCCAAACAGGTAACCTGAACCAAAACTCACTCAAACCACCAAAACACTTCATACATGTCTCAGAATGAGATAGTTGGACCAGAAAACAACAATTCCCACTCAGAAAGAACACACTGTCATTCATAACATACTGACCAAAAAAACACTAACAGGGAGCATTACAGAAATGATCAACTTTTATGTTTGAAGTTACAATAGAATGATTTTTCATATAAATTAAAATGTTATTTTAGAATAACACATTTTCAGTGTTTTTGACTGTACTAAAATAAATGTAACAAGAATGAATCAGAAATGGAGCAATTTGCTTCAGTATAATTTCTTCTGTACATTTGCACACAAGTAGTGTACTACAGTTCTTGAACTTCCAGTGCTGCAATAACTATGTTAATGTACAGTGGGGGTTCTAGTCCTCCCCCTCTCCTCTAGCTGTTTGGAATAATCATTATTTCATTTTATTGTAAATTTTATGCTAAGATTGTCTATGTATTTCAAAATGGTTATTGCAGAAATGCACATTTGCCACCATTCTGTTTCAACAGCATCAAAAACAGTGTGTTATCTAAGTGTTTTGCAGGTGGTGAAGTAAGAATGGGAAAAGAGTTTATGAATTTTGGGAAATGTGGTTATTGAATGCATTTTGTGGGAAAGCAATGACAAATGATTCACACAGACTTCTTTTCCCGTGAATGTGTGAAGAGTTCTGACTACTTTAGTTTCAACCAACGCATGTTAACAATCGTAAAAACAAACCCGGTGAAGATCTTGGATCTAAACAGCAGATGCCTACACGATTAGATCATGCACGATCCCCCTCTCGCTTCCTGATTGATTCCAAAGGAGGTCATGCTGCAGCTTGCATTTCACACTTCTATCACATCTTGTATATTCAATGACGATTTTCGACCATCTGTTACCTGTAGGTGTTTCATACATAACGACACCATGTCCCCGCAGAGAGCTTACTAATCTTTAGCAAAACAAGTGTTGGTAAGGTTAACATCGAGGTTTCAAGGTCATAGGACCGATCAAGTTGCTAGGAGCAACTTCTACAGACACTAGGCAAGAAAACATTGCTGGAGTTGCTTTCATACACGGTTCTATTACCTCCGCCCCCAAACAGGAACAGATGGTGAGCTTTGGCAGCGTTTTGTTGGCTAGAAACCACCCTTTGATTGAGATGCCCATTCTTTTACATGTCTAAAAAATGACGTGTAGAGAGCAAACAGTGAGGAAAATTCACAGAAGCAGAGCCAAATTATATCTTGCTATGTATGCAATGTCTTATAGACCATCTGGATGGTTCATATGGTTGTTCAGGTTTCACTGCACTTCCAAGAAACATCTTTAAAAGTCAGGAGACAATCAGGTTTAGTCCTCATGCCATTCAGACAAATATGCTGTTTCTGTGTTTATTGTAGCAGTATCTTGGTTTCAGGAGTAAATCTGAATAAAGAATAAAGGCTTTTATTTGACTGCTGTTCTACACTAACTGCAGTAATCAGCTAATGGCCATCTTTGGTCGCAAACCACAAGGCTGTGTTACAGTCACCATTAGCCTTATATTGGTAGTGACAGCGCATGTACGCCCGGGTTTCTAAGTGACTCTTGGTAGTGTGCCTTCTAATCCAGTAATTGGTAGAGAGAATGAACGAGAGAAAGATGGGTTGAGAGAGAGAAAAAGAGAGAAAAAGAGAGAGAGAGAGAGAGAGAGAGAGGGAGAGAGAGAGAGAGAGAGAGCGAGAGAGAGAGAGAGAGAGAGAGAGAGAGAGCGAGAGAGAGAGAGAGAGAGAGAAGATTGACCCTTCTCTTTCTCTAATTAGCAGTATTAGACAAAGAGCCCTGGGAGAAGACAGATTGCATCCCATCTAGAGTGCGAAATCACTCATGTTGGAGTGGCCCTCTGAGCAAACTCATTGCAATGTGCCAGCGTCTGAAATAAAGCCGGTAACCCAACACATCTCCTGTGGCTCTACAGGGGCTGACCCTCTGTAGACATATCGACATCACTGGCATCAGAGCTGGGATGGATTGCAAACGAAATCAGTGGAATAAACTATTTATCGGAAACATTTTTGTCTGGATCAATGGCCTGCTGTTTTCATAAATTATGGGCATGGCATCATGGAAATGATGAAAGTTAAAGACAGATGAACTGTGATATGGAATAAAATAGTTCACTTTTCAAACATTGCCAAAAATTGAATTCTAGACTTGGAACCCCCCAGTGATATTACCAACAAACTAACCTACATTAAAAACAAAACAAAAACCTTTCATCATCATAACTGTAAAGATGCTGTTTTTGGAGGTGCTGACTGTGCAGGACATTCCTGGTCGCCATCCAAAAGCACTTGTCAACAGTGTTTGTTTGTAATAAGTTTATTATTATGATAATATTTCAAGTGTGAGAAAGAACTGAAGGATGGAAGGATGACAGAATAAAAGTATTTTAAAATGTCTTTATTTGTGATTTCAGGCCATTTCAGTATGTCGTCCTTACAGTCTATCCACACATGGACTGTTTCCCATAACACTGATTTATTTGTGCCAGCTTGCCACTATATCAACATTGACCACCACATATTGATTATCTATTTGTTTTACTCTATGAAAAGGTAACATCTTATTCATTTATGTAGAGAGGCATTCAGCTCATTGCTTTACTCAACTCTGTTTATCTGTAGCCAATGTTAGCAAGATATGATGAGCTGTCTGAGGCGGAATCCTTTTTTGATTGACAGCTAAATGGGCGGATCAGCGATCTTGAAGAATGAACATCCACAGGATCATTTTCCAAGTTTTTTGTTTGTAAATAAATAAACAACACATTTATGATGTGGGCCGGAAAAATTAGCTTCCCCTCCTTGAAAGACCAGCAGCCGCCGCCGGTGGGAACATAGCATAACATCAGTTCGGTATTCTGAATGTTCATTCAATTAAATCGTCAAGTAATAAGGACAAATTGCTTATTCTTGTAACTTGGCTTGTAAGTAAAGTTCTCTGTCAACCTTAATCTCGAGCCCTGCATATTGTCATACGATCCATTCTAAATATAAAAAGCTTTAACCATGCTTTAGTTTCATGTGCACATATACTGTAGGAGTAAGTGAATGTTTTTGAAATGTACTTAAATAAATACCAGGTGTCATTATGTTTCTGTTTTCTGCTTCCAATAGCAGCTGGCACAACTAAATGCAGACAGACAGGTAATTTAGCTATAAATTCTGAACAAGAAACTCGCCCACTGATTGTATTAATAGTGTTTAATGTGGCTCACTCTGCTTTACATATGAAAAAACAAAATACTGTGTATGACTACATCAAATCACATATTCATAAATCATTTTACTCCCATGAATACAGTTGTTCCCCTGCAGCCAAAACCACAATCTACATTTAATGACATCAAATCTTTCACACTGAAAATGTGAGAATGGAAAAAACAGAGAGAAACACATCCCTTCTCTGCAACAAATTTGTTTTCCAGTTTAGTTAGTTCATTCTGCTTATGTACAACCAAGAGACCCAGGGCATTTTCCACATTGCTCTGAGGCGGTTACAAACCCCCCCTCAAAAAACATCCTCCTTGAAGTCCTGCGTCAGAGCTTTTAGCAGGATAATTTTAGAAGGAAGACAGAGTTAATCTAAGGACGAGAACTCTGCTCAAGGTGCCCTCTGCTCTGTAAAGTACAACAGCCTTATCCATCACACAAATACATCCAAGCCAAGGCCTCAGATTTTCTTAAACAGAAACATTAATCTGAGTTGAGGCTGGACAAAATAATGATGAGGTAAGATAACATCAATGATGAACCGGCTATGAAATATTTCTCTGTCCTTGTCTCCCATGCAGAAATGCAATGATTAATAAAAACATGGAGATTGTTCTTTTCTTTCTGATGATCCTGTATTGAAAAGTGCTGAAGATTATGCCAGGAGGCTTACAGAACCAGATGGGCGGGGGGTACGGCAGCCCATACATATCAATGACATTGATCCCTGAGCAGGGACTGTAAGAATGCTGAGATGGCCGTATGCACAGTTTTTATTCGGGTAAGAAAAGTGCTCTATGTTCCAACATCAAGTCGTCTCTGGGCTGTTTTGATGAGCTGGGCGATATTTGGGATGAGTGGGCCATTTCTGTGTCCTTCACTTTTTAAACAGCAGCAGAGCAGGCCAGGGACCAAAGAAAGGGTCCTTTGTTGTGTGATGTAGCAGTGATCCAAAAGAGGACCCTTCGCAGCTCCCAGGACCTTGCCCCAGAGGACCCCTGCATGCAGTGTTCTAGCAGGCCTTGAATCACAATGCAGCATCGCTCTCACTGCTGGGACACAAACACTTTGAGCTTTGTTCTAATATCCTTACGCTTTCATGTACAGCCTGACATGTGTGTGAGCAGTTATGAATATTTCATCACATTGTATTATCCATTCTCTACCTGATGCAATATTTAATACATTACATGACTTTATCACTAATGTTTGTTTTACTGCATGCAAACGATGTTGTAGACTGAGGTAATTATGCTATATCTCCTTCTGTCTATCATTTGGCTTTTAGTTTTCTTACACATTAGAAGTCATATCCATTAAAGTACAACCATGACAAAAAGTATTTTTCACAGAGGTCATTTTGACATTTAGATGATGGTTTGATTCCATTTGGTAGCGTCAGTTTTCGTCCTATTGTGCACATTGGCTAGCTGTCACACTGCAGGCTGCTCATTCGCACATATACCTACAAAAAGGGCGGCTGTGGCTTGGTGGCAGAGTGGGTCGTCCTCTGTTCGAGAGATTGGTGGTTCGATCCCCATCTCCCCCCGGTCCACATGTCGAAGTGTCCTTGGGCAAGACACTGAACCCTGAATTGCTCCCCGTGCTGCGCATGGGTGTGTAAATGTGGTGTGAATGGTTAGACCAGATTAGATGGTATGTAGATGTCCACTGCCATCAGTGTGAATGTCTGTGTGAATGGGTGAATGTGACAGACACTGTGAAGTGCCTTGAGTAGTCAGATGACTAGAAAGGCGCTATATAAGTACAAGTCCATTTACCAAGTCCATTTACAAAATGTAATCCATATATTATCCACATATTTATTACTGAAGAAATTTCATCCGGGGCAAAGAGGGAAATCGGGCGACGGAGTATCCTCGACTCCTCCGGTCTCCAAGTGTCCTTGGGCAAGACACTGAACCCTGAATTGCTCCCTGTGCTGCGCATGGGCGTGAATGGTTACATTAGATTAGATGGTCTGTAGATGTCCACTGCCATCAGTGTGAATGTCTGTGTGAATGGGTGAATGTGAAAAATAGTGTGAAAGTGCCTTGAGTAGTCAGAAGACTAGAAAGACACCATATAAGTCCATTTACTTTCAGTGGCAGCAGAGCTATTGTTAATGTTGTTAGCTACGGTAGCTTTTACTACATGATAAATACCACAATAATATGATTAAAGTGAGATAATAGTGACCTTATTAGTCCACATAGATCTGCCGCCATTCTTATCAGTGTTTCCCCTAGATTTACAGCTTTTGGGGGGCATATATTCTGATGCACGCTCCGTTGGTGTGCATGCATCAGAAAGTGTGTAAATGCACGACCATGTAGAGACAGAAATTATAAGCAATAATGGGACCTTAAAAAATGCCGTTAGGAGGAGCCCAGACCCTCTAATATAGTTGTAGGGGAAACTGCTTATTCTTCTTTCCACCTCCTGTGCTGAGCATAAACTGTATAAAAAATGGATGTAGCCTCTCCGCCTTGGCCCCTTCTCTCAACTTGATCCAATCATATTCGCTTCTGGGAGACTCCATCTTGTCGGACTAACTTTGCCTCATTTCCTCTTACCAAAAAAGGGCATGTATGTGACGTTGGGTGGAGGGGGATACGTCCATCTGGGTGACGTTAACAGAATTAGCCACATTAGCTCCACTTCCTGGGAGCTAGGTGAACAGAACAAGTTACTAGACAAACAGGAGTTGGCGTCCCGTGTCTCTAGCGGAGAGTACAACGGTTATGATATGAAATAAAGTTTGGAAAAAACAAAAACCCTGGCTCGGCCAGTCAAGTGCAGGCGATCCCGTGTCTCTAGCGGAGATTACACCGGCTCCAGGAGTGAAGTGCAGCCAGCATTTATGATTTATGATTTAAACTGATATTCTACACAGTACCATGCCCGTAGACTGTAAAACACCGACCCCCACAGCCCGAATCCTCCCACATCTCCAGATAAGCATCTAGTGTATGTGTCATAGATAGCAGGCTGTACTGCAAGTAATGGTGCAAGTGCGGCTATTAGCATAACAAAGCTAATGGTAACATGGTGTGCTCCTAAACTATCTGTTTGTACAGTTGATGGAAGACCCAGCCATCTTGTCACTTATGATAACCCCACCACACGAATGACCACAGTCCTGGTCGAGATGACGGAGATAGCGTGCTAATGATGCTAATCCTGACAATTAGCCTCCAATGAGAAGTAAGGGCCAGAGGCTAGTTGTCACTCAAGAGGCTGCGTGCCTGTTTATTTATAAACTTTAACCTCAAATAAAATGAAAACTAGCCCTCTTAAGTGTTGTCATGGAGATATGACCTAAACGAACAGACTAGAATGTTTAATTCTAAAAATAGGTTTGAATATGCTGAGGAAATTGTCCTGTTTAACATGGGGGTCAATGCTCTAATGTGCAAATTACTCCTACTGGACACTCTGAGAACTGCAGTTTTTGGCACTTCTGTATTGGATCAACAAGGGAGTCACTGTGGTGGAGGCTTGGTGCTGACACACCCAGTGGTACTTGTGTGTTAGCTTGTTACTTTAGCTATTTCATTGTTGCTAGTCCCTCGCTATGTGTTTGCTAGTAGCAAGAGAAACTTTTTAGCATTTAGTTGTGTCGTGCACAGTATCATTTTTGTCAAATACGTTTTCATGTTTGTGAATCTATTTATTTATTTATTTTTACAGTCATTTACTCTTTATATGGAGTTTCTTGCTTACCATTACTTTTTTTATGTCCACATCCAGCTCTGCTTCCATCAAAGTTGAGTTATTTTTAAATTACTCGCTGTTGCTATTTTAAAACACCGGGAAAATGACACATATCCCTTAAGAGCCGACACAAGAAGTGCTTGAAACAGGTTCATTTGCATTCTTTGCTTTGAATAAAACTGCCTTTCATTAGGCAGCGTTTTAAAGACAATAATGGCACATTTTAACATACATTAAGAACACGAGAGGCCATAGTCATAGTTCATCATTTTAGTGATGAATGTCATATATCCCTGTATATGTAAGTATCAAGTTAAACAGGATGATAAGTATCCTGGTGCAGTGTAAAGACAGTGCAGCAGGAGCCCTGCCATTTCATTGTTTCCCCATAAGAGACAGAGTCAGCCAGCAGACACCCTCTTTACATGGACTCATAATGAAGGTCAATCTGTGGCGTCACTGTCTGTCTCAACAGGGAGCTACTGTTTGTCCGAGACCGTCACACACACACACAAGGAAAACACATCTACGCACACAACTATATTCCAAATACATACAAATATGAAAGTGCACACACATGAAAGTATGCATATAAACAATCATGCATGCATGCAGACACATACACGCTCCCAGTGACACAAAGCCAGCTCAGCACAGCTGTGGCTTGGTTTGATGTGAGCATAGCCATCCAGGCAGAAGAGGTCGTTTCCCAGCGTCACTTATGGGTACAACCTTTGATCTTGCAGTCTCTGTCTCTTTCCCTGCCTCACATTCTCTCTCTGCCCTTCTTTTAGTGCCTCCATCCGGATCCCTTAATGGCTAAATGTACAGTTCAAGGCATGAACGACAAACACATTTCATAGTCCAGCCAATTGCAGTCTCAAATGATTCTTAATTTTGAATTATTGAAAGAAAGGATAAAAGGCCTTTGGGGATTTATAAAAATGCTCTGCCAGCCTCCAAGTCTCTGAGTGAGTATGCCGGACGTGTATGTGTTTGATTGACACTAAAAGCTCTTACTCATATACTGTATGTACCTAATGCTGCACATATGCAATGTCAGAAGAATAGGAAGCACAGGAAAACCTCCCCTAACTCTGTCTTCTGAGTGTTCAGGGATTATTCCAAGATCGCCTCACTGCTCCACATATAAATATCCTTGTTTATTAACAAGTGGAATTGGACACAAACGGACTTCGCATAGCTCTTTTTTATTGCAAAAGACTAAATATTTAACAGATAACAACCATGTTTACTATAAATTAAGTCAAGTTAGGCGCAACTTGTGCTAACTCAATTCTTCATAGTTATAAAACCTTTTAGGCTGGTGACTGTAGACTGAAATTGTAAATAGGTTTTATGTTGTGTTCACACCGGCAGTGTAAATTCAATTGGGTCATGTTATTCGCACCATTCGCACCATTCGCACCATTCACATCATTCACATAATTCCTGTTGCTGCTTCAAAGTTATTAGTCTATTTGCGTCTTTGCATGGACTGTAGCGCCCAATTCATGCAAAACCCAAATGGTGTGAAAACATTAAAAGTCACCAAATCTAAATCTCACCTTAGCTGTTGTATGCCTGTGTCATACTGTGGACTGCATTAGAGATTGAGACAGCTACCGTGACGTTACCCATTGGTTTGTGGACTAGAGTTTTAAAGCCTCGAGTTTGTCATTTTGGCCGTCACCATCTTGGGTTTATGAAACCGGAAGTGACCGTATTTCCATGAGAGGACTGAGTTGAGTAGAAACCCTGTGTCTTTTCAATGGAGCTGTGGTAAGTGTAAAAAGGGGCACTGCTGGGTTTCAACCAGCTGACGGGATTCATCCGATGGCTCTAGGTGCTGGTGCAATTCATATGCATGTACTGTCCGCGCTACAGTGACAAACACTAGCTAACTAAACCTGCTTTATCATCTGTTTGACTCTAAATGGGACCATCATTTACAAAATCAACATCATGCTGTATTACAGATGACTTCAAACTAGCAATTAGACCATAAACTCATTAGGAAAAATGTTTACAGAGGTAATAAATCAAGTAAGAAGCATTGTCATTTTTTCATTGACTTCTATACAATCAGTCACCCCTGCTGGACATTAGAAAGAATGCCGTTTTAAGGCATTTATGCATTGGCTTAACTCTTCAGACCCAGAAGCTACAGTACAGCCATTATTTTTTACAGTCTATGGTTTGAATCATCAGCAGCCAATGATCAATGATAGAACTCACTACTTTGTATAATACACACTTGTTTTCTCTGTCGTGAGCAGTCAATTCAGGCTTAGAAAACTGAAATCACTTTTTGCAATATTTTGCATCGCACAATTGTAATTCTATACCTTGCCCTTTATATTTTG
Source organism: Echiichthys vipera (assembly GCF_963691815.1). NCBI lineage: Eukaryota > Metazoa > Chordata > Actinopteri > Perciformes > Trachinidae > Echiichthys > Echiichthys vipera. Next base: position 22,350,239 of record NC_139843.1, on the reverse strand, counting down.
TACATCCAACACTCAGAATACTAATATTATGCACTACAATAATTATTAACAACAATAAACAACAACAATGTGATAAAATACAAAAAGACAAAAACAAGAGACAGTAACTGATTCACACTAATTTACAGATCTTTATGTTGTAGCAGAAAAACAAACAAGCATGCAGTCTAATTGCTGATGGACCTTGTCTTACCGTCAGTTTGGATGACAAGCTAAGATTGAAGCTCAGGAAAAAATGAAAATGTGTATGGACACAGAGAAAGAGCAGAGATTGAATAGCTTTGTTTTTCTGGCAGCCCTCAGGCAGCTTTCAATCCCCACAGCAGTGAGACTGAAGCAGTTGATGGGAAATACAGAAGCTGAGGCCCTTTACATGTGAATATGGCCCTGGACATATGGATGATTCAGAAACGGTAGCCTGGAGCGCTCATTAGTGTCCTGCAAACCCTAAAACATAAAGGTTTTTTGCTTCCATTCTCGCCACTGTTTTCTCTTTGTTGAATTATCAATGTCCACAATGCCGCTCAATTCATGTGCTGTGTTGTTTTACACTAGAGCACATGAAAACATCTTTCAGAGAACTCTGCCTAATGAGCCAGGAAACGGCATTGATAATGTTGAGCCTCACTCGTCGAACTGGTGTGAATGTGTCAGGCTTGATAAATAATGTGTGTGGGGCGTTCTCAAGTTTGTGGATGCTCCCCTAGCTGACCCTCTCACTTGTCTATATCTCTCTGAGGCAGTTTAATTATGTAAACCTATAGTCAGAGAGAGGAGAGGAGAAACAGCCTGAACTCACAGATAAGAGGTTAACCATGTTGTGTAATGAAGTGAAAAAAGATCATCTTTAAAGACCAGCTGTGAAGCAGATATTTGTACCGCTTTTATCACGCAAGTTTGATTGTGCAAGTTTACTAATGTTACTTGCGTTACTCACGCCAATGCTTCTTTCATCAGCCATGGATGAAGTAATCATTATTGCTGCTTTGTACCTGTTCTATACCTATGTACCTGTATAATAATAAGAGTGAAAAAATTGAATTTCCCCTTGTGGGATAAAAATAAAGTAATTCTTCTTCTTCTTCTTCTTCTTCTTCTTCTGGAAGTTTCAGAAACATCGGAAAACCAAATGTGTCTGGATTACATTATCCTGACATCATCCGGAGTAACATACTGCTCTGTGATTTCACTGCCTTCTCCAGGAAGTTACGTTACGTCTGGATGACTGCTGGTTCCCAAGATACAGATTTTACTGTGATTTAATTGCAGTAAACCGATAAAAAGTCAGCCGAAATAAATACACCATTATGATGAGTTTGAATTAATACCTTGTCAGGTCTGTCCGCAGGGCGACAAACAAACATCTTTTAAAATGTTTGTTTTCTGAATGGAGTTTGGATCGATCAGGGCCATGCTAAAATTGTAGCTGCTCCAGCAACACAACAACAGACGCATAATTTCAGAATGTATCAGGATGTGCAACTTCCTCACAAGCTCCTTTTTTGTCTGGTTTTATGTAGCATCTCCCAGGTTCCCCCAACAAAAAGCCAATGGGATTCATCCATTCGAAAAAAGAACCCATTGTGCTCCATATAGCTATTACTCCATCAATGTAAAGAATATATAATGTAACCATAATGATAATAATAATAGAATAGACACATACCATTACTCCAAACAAGATCGTTACAGCAAATAAAGTAAACACTACATTGAAGAAATAATTAACAGATAAAAAAAATAAAAAAATGAATAAAAAATAATAATAATTATAATAATAATAATAATAATAATAATAATTTAAAAAGCAATAGCTGAACACAATACAAAAAGAAATAAAACTTTGCATATCTCCACCATACGACCTCTTTCAGGAGCCCTTTAAAAACTAAGTATTTGCTCCAATTTGCTTCATATAGATCCAGTCTACCCAGTTGTTTATATGACATTTTTTTCAAATGCTGCAACTCGTGCCAACTCCACAGCCCACTCTATGGGGAGCCTCCTCCATCTTCCATCCCTGAAAAGGATTTGTCTAACAATCATAATACTAGTTTGGACATAACCTTTAACGTGTTTATCCTGTCCTGACAGAGCTGAATGATCCCCCAAAATTGATAATCTAGGGCAAGATGGTATTCGTACCTCCGTAATTTCATACAAATGATCATAAATACTGGTCCAGTATTGTTGTACGTTAGCACATAACTATAAAACATGAACTAGATTACCTTGGATTTTGGTCTATTGCTGAAAATAAGCTCTGTGGCATACAAAAGATTTTCATACTTTGGGCAAGATAATCTTCACAAATTAACACCAGTTTTATGATTTTTGAAGCGTAAATGGAATCACCAGAAGAAAAAGGGTAACATTAGCCTTTAAACAAACTACACCACCCACTAGCTTCCAACTGGTTTCACTTGTACAGTGTGATGACATTTGTAGTCTCATTTAGCTTCTTGTTAGCAACTGCCTTTTTGAAGAAATGTACAAGCTTCAAAATTCGTGAGCAGTGTATTGACTGACGTAGTTTATCTTGTAGAATTTTATTATTATATTATATTATTTAAGTCATCTAACAAAAAACCCATTGACTTCAAGACGAGGGCATGGGGAATGCAAATATGCTTACTCACTTCTGCGGTACTCTACTGTATATGAGGAACTATCGTAGAGCTTTGGGTACCCACAGACTGCTACAATAATTTCTAACACAGGTACTTGTTCGTTGTTTTTGGTAACCACTCCTAACGCCGACAGAGAATGCCTGCTCTCAAAGAAACCTTAAGGTTTTTAATAACAGGAGTGTGTTTGAAGGAAAAAAGTGGAATATTCAAAAAATATAGTCTCAGCCCAACAATCTAAATTGAAATTGCAAGTCTCTAAAATGGATTTTCCTCAATAGCAAAGATAAGGCCAACCTGGGAAACTGGCTTTGCTCGGGGTTGGGAGACAGAGCAGATATCAAAGGGAAATAGAAGGATAGTTTAAAGGCCTGTGAAAGATAGAGGGAAGGACGCACATCAGTATGACAGCCTATTTGGAAAATGTATGCTCTTGGATTGCCTCTGTGTTCCTCTCACTTCCATGGAAAAGAACATGTGGTTATAAAGCGGGCTGGAGGAGGGCAAAGGGAGGACAAGGTTGATGCATTCGTTTCTTCTCTCCTCTCTGCTCAAGGAAAGCCCCAGCTTTGAGAAGATGGTCTTATATTGGCAGCTGTGACCCACTTTTACACATTCATACTTGAGCTATATGCACTCACACACACAGACACACACCCACACACACACACACACAACCACACATGCTGTAACGCATCAGTGAATAGGAAAACAGAGGCATCTGGAAACGTCCTCCTTTGGGAGGCATTGACATGATTTGCGGGGCCTCACTGCGTTTCCCATAACTTTGGTAGTGCACACTCTGCTAGGTGACTTCCCAGTGCGTTCGCTGTGGCGACTGATGGCTGCACAACTAATTGGTGAAACACATAAGCAGACCTGTGCAGGGAGCTAAGAAATGTGCTGTGGCGTACTGTAAGGAGGCATGTGAGACCACACAATGTATAAATAATTGCACATGAATGTTTAACTCTAGTTTTAAGTGTCTCTTCAGGAGTGAGGCGGAGCTTTTAAGTTCCCAGAGGTTCAGCTAGAGCTGAATCGACAAACGCCATCTTAGATGTGATGGACTTTTTTTTATTCCCTAACACATACCGCAAGCTTAGGTTATTGTTACATAAAGATTTCGACCACATTTGTGATGTAGTTTTAAATGTGTCCCATGGTGCCCCCAGTGGCCGTATCACACAATGACAACGTGGTGCAATATGATGGCATTAATCTGCTTACAAAAACCAGCGGTAAACCATTACTCACTGAAGACAAACACCATCATAGATGCTTTGAGCAAGTCAGTGCAGTTTCTTAATGGGAATAAATTATCCTTTTAAGAGTGTGTTTCACATGCTGATGCCTCCATGCGGGGGCCGGAGTTCACACAATACAGAACAATGTGATTTGCAGCTCCTAATGTGATGTCAGTGGACTACACACAGTGAGGTGATGATTACCAGCTTGGTATTATATGCAGAGAGTAGAGAAAGACATTGATGTAAATTGTTCTTTCTGGGAAGAGATCAGAGAAACACTCATTCTGGTCTCGCCCACGTACAAAACATCTGAGGAGTAAATTGACACATTTGATTGCTGATCATATCTACCTGCAGTATTATTGGATTTACTGAACATGACAGGAATCTCTGTTCACATTTTAATTTGATTAATTCGCTTTTTGTAAACCAAGTGCTGTATTCATAAATCCAAATTCTTAAGGAGAAAGCAAATTTTACAGAGCTGATTGTCTATCAAACAGTGCATTTCCTCTTTATCTGTATGTACAAATAAAAAAGCTGTTAAAACATATAACCAGTATAAACTGTACAAGACTAGGCATATTGGGATTAACCGATTTTGCCCTAACCGGTGGTTTCCTGATTCTTGCACTGTTGCCCTGTGAAAATAAAGTGTGTGTGTGTGAGTGTTTGTGTGTTTGTGTTTGTGTGTGTGTGTGTGTGTGTGTGTGTGTGTGTATGTGTTTGTGTGTGTGTGTGTGTGTGTGTGTGTGTGTGTGTGTGTGTGTGTGTGTGTGTGTGTGTGTGTGTGTGTGTGTGTGTGTGTGTGTGTGTGTGTGTGTGTGTGTGTGCTGGTTTGTTTTGTTTGCGCGACCCCTAAAGCCTTGAGAAGAAGAGCTGTAAGAATGTCAGAGAGACTGACATTCCAGCACTTTATCTGCCCAAAAAGTGCCTAAGATTGGCAGGGTGGAACATTCTGGATATCTACAAAGTGACCAGGGAGTTGTTGAGAAAACGGATTTCCAATTTGTGAAGCGTGGCGTCGAAAAGTGACTGCAAAGGGTCCAACATCAATCACCAATCATCCACCCCTTTATGCTTAAGTCCAGATAACAAAAACTGAACTAGTGAACAAACCAATTTAAACTGGGCTGGAGTAGTTCACAACGTGTTCCTGTTTACTGTCTGAATCTTGTGGGGAGATGTAGTAGTTACCTGAATATAACCCCAGTTCTATGAGTATGTGCTGAACCCTCTATTTTCAAAAGAAAGTAGGCTGACATGTTTTATGTGCAGGACCAAAGAATGCTTGTGTCTTTTTCCTTCCATAGTGTCCAATAATGAACGGTTAAACTGTGATGACGTCCTGTCCACGGTCAAGACTAGAAAGAGGTTAAGTCACCAATCAAAGATGGCGGTGCTTTGGGGGTACTACACATGGCCAGTAAAATCTGGTCTGCAATTGCCATGATGCCTAAAAGGTGGCATACCACCAATGCACCGCCATCTTTGATTGGGGTCCTTGTCTCTTTCCATAGCATTGACCAGGGTGTACCCCACCCCACACCCAATGTCAGGGGGGATATGCACCAGCCCCCCCGACCCAGACAGGGATAGGTGGTTGCATATGATGGATTAATCTAGTCCCCATGGCATGCTTGTAATTGTACTATTTTTACATACATGAGGTGTTTAAAAGGTGCTGTAATTTATTTCAAAAAAGGTGACTGAAAAAAATAACTAAGAATTAGCATCCTGGTTTCTGTGATGCTTTAAAAAAATCAGTGACAGGAGGGAAAAGGTCTTACATTGATCAGTCCAGCTCTGTCTATGAGGGGGTGGAGGAGTCACATTAATATGTTTGCAGTATGTAGCAGATATGCTTGTAAAAAGAAAAATAATTTGTATAGGCAATTTCCTTTATTCATTCATTCATTCATCTTTAACCGCTTGTCCCTATCAGGGTCGTGGGGGGCTGGAGCCGATCCCAGCTGACATCGGGCGTGAGGTGGGGTCCACCCTGGAGAGGACGCCAGTCTATCGCAGGGCACATAGAGAAGTACAGAGACGTACAGAGACAGACAACCATTCACACCTACGGGCAAGTTTTTTTAGAGTCATCAATTAACCATGCGTGCACGTCTTTTGGATTGTGGGAGGGAACCGGAGAACCCGGAGGAAACCCACGCAGACACGGGGAGAACATGCAAACTCCACACAGAAAGGCCCCAGTCGGGATGCAGTCTGGAACCTTCTCGCTGTGAGGCGACACTGCTAACCACTACACGGCAATTTATTAAACATAAAACCAAGGAGGCAGAACTGAAATACAAAAAATACAAAAAAAAGTTAACCACTATTATGAGGATTTGCATTAACAATTATTTTGTGGGTGTTGGGCACCAGCTCTCTGAAAAAAATCATTAAGAGTTGAGTGGAAAATGCCGGGTCATCAGGCGAATCAGTGGAGTGTAATACAACACACAATATTTCTTAAACCAACAGATGAAAATGAAATAATTAGCATATTAAATAATTGTTATAACAAGACTGTAATGGCTTTGATATATCAATTATCAAAAAGGTCATGGCTGGAATTGTTAAACCATTCACATATATTTGTAATCTGTCCTTCCAAACAGGAATCTTTCCAAGTAAAATTAAAACAGCTAAGGTAATCCCATTATTTAAAACAGGTGATGAACATCTTTTTACAAATTACAGGTCCATTTCATTCCTCTCACACTTGAAATTGTAGTTGGTATTTTCATTGATCTTAAAAAAGCATTCGATACCATAGATCATAAACTTTTGTTAAGCACGTTAGAGCGATATGGCATTAGGGGTATTGCTCTTAGATGGTTGAAAAGCTAGCAAACAGCAATTAGTCCAAATAGATAATTATGTTTCAACCTGCAGGAATATCATTTATGGTGTACCTCAAGGGTTGGTATTAGGCCCCATCTTATTTATATTGTATATTAATGATATTTGTTTGATATCAAAAGTGGTGAAATTTGTACTCTTTGCTGATGATTAGTTTGAATCAAAGCCAACATGTCCAGAGCTAAAAACGTGTTGAAATGCAGTTCCTCTGATGACCACTCAACACAGAAGGTACATAAATTAGTAAAAGGAAATAATTTTTACGGAGCAACTTGCAGGTTGGCGAAACCTAGTAAATTAATGTGTAGGAAAAATATGTAGAACCAAAAACATATATAAACTATTGTAAGGGAGACATATAGTAACCAATAAAAAGCCAAATTGGATGTGATTTCAAATAAGCGAGAGCAGCCATGCTTGGTCAAGTTTTACATGAACTAGTTAGCCCCCCCACCAAAGATTAATATTCTTTAAATATGGATGCCTCTCCGGGAACCATCACCTTATCCTGGTGGAGAGGTTTGTGTGTCCATGTGAACCTGAGGGCTGTGTTGTCTGGAGCCAAGTGCTCCTGGTAGGGTCTCCCATGGCAGAGTGGTCTCAGAAGAGGGGCCGGACTAAGAATGGTTCACAAAGACTTAATAGATAAACAAGGAAGAGGAAGGGAGACCCTGCCCGGAGGCTCTGTGGCAAACCCGCCCCCCGTCTGGGCCTGGGTTTGCCACACAGCCCGGCCGGGCACAGCCCAAAAAAGTGACGTGGCACCTCCCTCCACTCCATCCTGTGGGCCCACCACTCGCAGGAGGAACCACTTGGGTCGGGTGGGACGCTGACTCTGGCGACATGGAATGTCACCTCTCTGTCGGGGAAGGAGCCTGAGCTTGTGCGGGAGGTGGAGCACTACCAGTTAGATCTGGTGGGGCTTACCTACACACAGTCTCAGTTCTGGAACTGTACTCGTAGATAGGGGTTGGACCCTATTCTTCTCTGTAGTTGCACAGGGTGTGAGGCGCCGGGCGGGTGTGGGGATACTCACAAACCCCCAGCTAAGCACCGCGGTGTTGGAGTTCACCCCGGTGGACGAGAGGGTCGGTATTAGGCCCCATCTTATTTATATTGTATATTAATGATATTTGTTTGATATCAAAAGTGGTGAAATTTGTACTCTTTGCTGATGATTAGTTTGAATCAAAGCCAACATGTCCAGAGCTAAAAACGTGTTGAAATGCAGTTCCTCTGATGACCACTCAACACAGAAGGTACATAAATTAGTAAAAGGAAATAATTTTTACGGAGCAACTTGCAGGTTGGCGAAACCTAGTAAATGAATGTGTAGGAAAAATATGTAGAAACAAAAACATATATAAACTATTGTAAGGGAGACATATAGTAACCAATAAAAAGCCAAATTGGATGTGATTTCAAATAAGCGAGAGCAGCCATGCTTGGTCAAGTTTTACATGAACTAGTTAGCCCCACCACCAAAGATTAATATTCTTTAAATATGGATGCCTCTCCGGGAACCATCACCTTATCCTGGTGGAGAGGTTTGTGTGTCCATGTGAACCTGAGGGCTGTGTTGTCTGGAGCCAAGTGCTCCTGGTAGGGTCTCCCATGGCAGAGTGGTCTCAGAAGAGGGGCCGGACTAAGAATGGTTCACAAAGACTTAATAGATAAACAAGGAAGAGGAAGGGAGACCCTGCCCGGAGGCTCTGTGGCAAACCCGCCCCCCGTCTGGGCCAGGGTTTGCCACACAGCCCGGCCGGGCACAGCCCAAAAAAGTGACGTGGCACCTCCCTCCACTCCATCCTGTGGGCCCACCACTCGCAGGAGGAACCACTTGGGTCGGGTGGGACGCTGACTCTGGCGACATGGAATGTCACCTCTCTGTCGGGGAAGGAGCCTGAGCTTGTGCGGGAGGTGGAGCACTACCAGTTAGATCTGGTGGGGCTTACCTACACACAGTCTCAGTTCTGGAACTGTACTCGTAGATAGGGGTTGGACCCTATTCTTCTCTGTAGTTGCACAGGGTGTGAGGCGCCGGGCGGGTGTGGGGATACTCACAAACCCCCAGCTAAGCACCGCGGTGTTGGAGTTCACCCCGGTGGACGAGAGGGTCGCCTCCTTACGCCTGTGGGTGGTAGGGGGGAAAACTCTGACTGTTGTTTGTGCATATGCACCAAACAGCAGTTCAGAGTATTCGGCCTTCTTGGAGACCCTGAATGGAGTCCCCTACTGGAGCATGGGGCTCCAGTAGGGGACTCCATAGTTCTGCTGGGAGACTTCAACGCCCACGTGGGCAATGATGAGGACACCTGGAGAGGCGTGATTGGGAGGAACGGCCTCCCTGATCTAAATCCGAGTGGTCGTCAGTTATTAGACTTCTGTGCTAGTCACGGATTGTCTATAACTAACACCATGTTCAAACATAAGGATGCTCATTAGTGTATGTGGTACCAGAGCACCCTAGGCCAAAGGTCGATGATCGATTTTGTGATCGTATCATCTGATCTGAGGCCGTATGTTTTGGACACTCGAGTGAAGAGAGGGGCAGAGCTGTCAACTGATCACCATCTGGTGATGAGTTGGGTCAGAGGATGGGGGAAGATTCTGGACAAACCAGGTAAGCCCAAACGAGTAGTGCGGGTGAACTGGGAACGTCTGGAGGAGGCCCCTGTCCAAGAGATCTTCAACTCACACCTCCGGCCGAGCTTTTCTGGTCTCCCTGTGGAGGTTGGGGGCATTCTACCAGAGTGGGCAATGTTCAAAGCTTCCATTGCTGAAGCTGCAGTGGTGAGCGGTGGCCTCAAGGTCTTAGGTGCCTCAAGGGGCGGTAACCCTCGAACACCGTGGAGGACACCGGTGGTCAGGGAAGCTGTCCAACTAAAGAAGGAGGCCTTCCGGGATATGTTATCCCAGAAGACTCCGGAGGCAGTTGCAAGGTACCGGCAGGCCAGAAGGGCTGCAGCCTCTGCTGTGTCAGAGGCAAAGCAGCGGGTGTGGGAGGAGTTCGGAGAAGTCATGGAGAAGGACTTTCGGGTGGCACCAAGGTGCTTCTGGAAAACCATTCGACATCTCAGGAGGGGGAAATGGGGAACCGTCCAAGCTGTTTACAGTAAGGACAGGACGCTGGTGACCTCAACCAATGAGGTAATCGGGCGGTGGAAGGAGCACTTTGAGGAACTCCTTAATCCGACTAACATGCCCTCTTATGTAGAGGCAGAGCTGGAAGCTGATGGGGAATCATTGTCAATGTCTCTGGCGGAAGTCACTGAGGTATTCAAACAACTCCACAGTGGCAAAGCCCCAGGGATTGATGAGATTCGTCCAGAAATGCTGAAAGCTTTGGGTTTGGAGGGGCTGTCTTGGTTGATACGTCTCTTCAACATTGTGTGGAAGTCTGGGACAGTGCCAAGGGAGTGGCAGACTGGGGTGGTGGTTCCTCTGTTTAAAAAGGGGGACCAGAGGGTGTGTGCCAATTACAGGGGTATCACACTACTCAGCCTCCCTGCTAAAGTCTACTCCAAGGTGCTGGGTTCGTCCTATAGTCAAACCTCAGATTGAAGAGGAACAATGCTGATTCTGTCCTGGACTTGGAACGACGGACCAGCTCTTCACTCACGCAAGGATCCTGGAGGGGGCCTGGGAATATGCTCATCCAGTCTACACGTGTTTTGTGGATCTGGAGAAGGCATATGAGGTGAGGTGGGAGGTGCTGCGGGAGTATGGAGTGAGGGGGTCACTTCTGAGGGCCATCCAATCTCTGTACACCCAAACCGAGAGCTGTGTCCGGATCCTCTGCAGTAAGTCGGATTTGTTCCCAGTGGGGTTTGGCCTCCGCCAGGGGTGCGCTTTGTCACCAATCCTGTTTGTGATTTTCATGGACAGGATATGGAGGCGTAGTGGTGGTGGGGAGGGGTTGCAGTTCGGTGGGATGCGGATCTCGTCTCTGCTTTTTGCAGATGATGTGGTCCTGATGGCATCGTCGGTCAGTGACCTTCAGCACTCACTGGATCGGTTCGCAGCCGAGTGTGAAACGGCTGGGATGAGGATCAGCACCTCTAAATCTAAGGCCATGGCTCTCAGCAGGAAAACGGTGGATTGCTTACTCTAGGTAGGGAATGAGTCCTTACCCCAAGTGAAGGAGTTCAAGTACCTCAGGATCATGTTCATGAGCTAGGGGACGATGGAGCGTGAGTTTGGCCGGAGAATCGGAGCAGCAGGGGCGGTGTTGCAGTCGCTCTACTGCACCGTTGTGACGAAAAGAGAGCTGAGCTGGAAGGCAAAGCTCTCGATCTACTGGTCAATCTTCATTCCTACCCTCACCTATGGTCATGAAAGCTGGGTGATGACCGAAAGAACAAGGTCGCGGGTACAAGCGGCTGAAATGGGTTTTCTCAGGAGGGTGGCTGGAGTCTCCCTTAGAGATAGGGTGAGAAGTTCTGCCATCTGTGAGGAACTTGGAGTAGAGCCACTGCTCCTTTGCGTTGAAAGGAGCCAGTTGAGGTGGTTCGGGCATCTAGTAAGGACGCCCCCTGGGCGCCTACCTTTTTTAAAAAATCATGTTAAACAAAATATTAATCATAGCAGAGTAGTTTTTTAATACTTTGAAAAGTGTCCGAAGTGAGACATTAATTTGCATCTGCACATGGAGCTGAGGCAGAGACACAGATTCCCTTATGACTATTACTGCAGATTATCATAATCTGTGACTGATCACAGTTTGAAAGAAAGCCTCTGCTTCTTGAGGGCACCATTCCCCAGGCACACACACTACACCATCAACTCCCATTCATTATATTCTACAAAGAGGCACTACAGTAATAATCATTTATAACCCCAACCACTGAGCTCTCTGAATATATGGCCCTGATCAAAAGCCAACACTGAACATCAAACAGCTCATTCAGTTGTAAGTCTGGCTGTAAATTAGTGAGACATTATGGCGTGCCAGCGCCGGTGCCAGGGACAGGAGCAGGGACAGGATTTTAGACAAGACAGTTATGGGAAGTGAGGACAACACGCTGGCAAGTGTCATTACTAGTCTTGCAAAGCCAGATGTATCACCACAGCGCTGTGTTGGCACTGTATGGTTTGGCTGCACGAGTTATCATTCTTGAATATGAGGGCAAAAAATGCTGTGGGTTGTATATCTCTAAACCAATCACGATCATCTTGGGCAATGCTGTAAAATAGATGGTATACACGTCTGGTCTCGTAAGGTTCAAAGTTATCTTTATTTCCGCTTGTTTTAAAGGAGGGGATTTCATGTGGATGGTTGAAAAGTTATGTGTGTACAGTGTATTTCTACTTTATTTAGCTAACATTAGATATTTATATTTATATAAATATATATATCTAGCCCGCGTTGTTGCCATAGACACAAATATTGTAATACTTGGCAAAAAGGCAACAATTACTTTCATTAGTGGGTCATATCACTGACCCTTGTTTTGACTCACTCTTAAAAACTAGGAACTAAAAAGACAGTAGAATTAGTGGTGGGGCATGACTAAAAAAAAATCTAGAAGTAGCAACATTTTTCAATTTAAATGGATTTTGATAATCCATAACAAATAATTCATAAAAAAATAAAACAGTGCTTAGTAAGGTATACTCAATAGAAGTGGAAACCTAACCTTGCAAAATATTTAGAATAATATCGTTGGTATAAAATAAACAGTTAAACATAGAGTTATTTTTCTCCATGTTTTCAAAAACACAGAAACAAAAATGATCCATCAACTAATGACAGTCCCTCCTAGGAGTGTTGTCTGAGCTAACGTTAGCTGCAGCATGTTCAACGATGTCTGTGCTAACGTTAGCTGCAGCATGTTCAGCATTGTCTGTGCTAACGTTAGCTGTGGCATGTTCAGCATTGTTCGTGCTATCGTAAGATGCAGCATGTTCAGCGTTGTCTGTGCTAACGTTAGCTGCAGCATGCTCAGCATTGGGGTGGAGCGGAGGCTGAAGAGCTCCGGTGGGAGGTGAATTCTTCCACAGCCGTGCCCCAGCAACAACTCATCATCTGCTTCTCATCGGTGTCATTACTCTCGTGTTGTGTCCTGTGCGTCAGTGTTACGGGCCGGGTGGAAACTCGTGCAATGAGCAACATTCTGCACTGAGTGCAAAAATAAATTGCGATTAATTGCGTTATTTTTTCGTCACGTTATTTTTTCTGTATTTAATTAATCGTAATTAACTTGTTAAAGTTCCAGCCCTAAATTAGATGGATTCAAATCTGACGGTGTACATCTTTAAGGGCAGTGAAGTTGAATTTATACTAAATAGGACCTTTGCGAGTCGCAGCTGCACTTCAGCATATTTTTACCAATAAATTTGAGGTCGCAATACAACAAGGCATATGTACAGCCATTCATAAAAAAACACAATATGACCGAACTTCATTCTTAGGCTCAATCCCATTTCTCATTTGTTGAAAATGTACCCCTACCAAATGGGACACAACTTTCCGTACGGCTTAACTTAAGCAGATTCAACATGTCGCCCTCAGCTTGTGGTGGCATCGGCATCCTTTTGCGTTTACCTGCAGCAAAGGGAAGTCTGCCTGCCGCTAGGCTCCACAAGAGGCGGAATAATGGAGACACATGTGACACAGATACAGGAAATGACTTTGAGTTGCGTCACTTATAAAACGTCTCTGAGATTGCGGAAGAGAAGGAGAATGCCTGTCAGGCTTTTTACTCACACTACATCAGGTAAAAGCTAAGAGAAATATCAACAGGGTCCAAATATCTTGGGACTTGCAAAAGGGATAGAATGCATTCAGATTGGCATACAGGGAGGAGAATGTGTGTATTATTCACATTTTTGACTGCCTATGAGGCTAAAACAATGACACAACTTGTCCTTTTTGCGAAGTGCTCTGTATCCATATTAGATAAGCTGTCTGGGTTTTAATTCTCTGCCCAGCTAGACACTCCACCAGCCCCAAAACCTATGGTTCAAACTTGTAGCCCTGTGGGGAAAATGGAGCATTATCAGAAATTCTTGACAAAGCACTTTCTGCAGCAGGACTCAGCAGCACGCATAGTTAAACTCAAGGGGACAGTTTCTCTTAAAAGGTCTTGTACCAGCCTCGGCTCTTTCTGCAATTTGGGAAACAGTTTTCAAAAGAAATTGGGTCATGGTAATGGCAGAAGAACATGGCATGTATAAAGAATCGGCCCCTGGAGAGAGAGAGCAAGAAGAATCAAGAACAATGGCAGCCAGCTCTGACGGGGCCACGCTTCGTTGCTTTGTCAGTGGCGTAACAGCAAAGTCTTGGCCGCAGAAAAAAATGGCACTCGTCAGCCTGCCTCTCTGTTTCCCCCACATGTGGGTAATGTGTACCATCTCAGGGCACTGATCCCGGGTCACTTCATAAACAAATAAGAAGCTTAAAGTGTTTCTTAGCCTCTAATGATTGTGAAGTTCAGAGGCTTTTCAGATGAAAAAGGGTCTTCTGGTGGTCATGTGGAAAAAAGAAATCCAAGGCACTTTGAGAACGTGCCTGAAGCCTTTATTCTGCATGGCTGGTCATAATTGCAAGCTTAAAATTACAGTGGTAGAAAAAAAAAAAGATTCAAGGCACTCAAAAAATCAGTTAAAAAGCCTTTATTCTGCTCAGCTGGTCACTGTGAAGTTCTTAACTTGCAGTTATGACAACACAAACAGAAATGCAGACGCTTTTGAACAGATTTTTGCAGCGCCTTGAATTGCTTACTCTTTAACTTGATGATAAACAAATCTTTGAAGTGCTTGACTGTATCAAGAATAGCACAGAACAGAATGCGGTGCTATGGAGCATTTGTTAACTAGATAAATCATTCATTAAAAAAGGTTTATGAATGTTTTTAAAAACTAGTGTTTGACAAGGTACTTGTGTAATCACTGTAGTCACTTACTCACTGAAACCGTGATTATAAATTTGAATTACTAAGCAGAAAGTGTAACATTATCATTACTTCTTCAGACCCTCTCCATCAATGACAGGACTGCAGACCCACATGTCACCTCTTTTGGTTCTAACGTGTATAAACAGAAAACAAGACATTTTGGTTTAACAAGCAGGCACCCACAATTAAGAGGGATTTACCGACTGCCCAGCAGCTAGCTTAGCCTCAGTGACTGCACAAAGCTCCCCATAAGTCCAGACCTGGAGGAAAAAAGGCTCAGGAGTCGTGTTTCTCCTCTGCTGCTAGAGGCTAACCACCTCCTGCACCACCTCATAAATTCATGTAAAACTAAATGTTATTTGTAATTGTTAACCATATGTTTACATGTGTAAAGATCTGAATATTAAATCAAAATATTAGATCTAGATTTGTCAAATTTATTTAAATGTAATATAAATTCAGATGTACTATTTACATTTAACATTTAGATCCAATTAATATTTGATAGATATTTAACATTTAAATTCAATATTTAGATTTAAAGGGAGAGAGCAGGTGAATGGGAAAAAAATCATCTAACTTATAGAAATCACTCTGACACTTCCACAGTTCATTACTTAAATTAGACAAATTGTTTTTGGTATTACACGTTTTCTGAAATGTTTATGTTTAAATATTCAAATGGGGCATTGTCTTATGAAATATATGCTAATTTTCATACGTTTTCCAGAGCAGAACTGTGAACATTGGATAAAGCCACGTTCAACATTATTGTTTCATTTAGTTGAGATATTAGAGTCAAAGGTTTTTACAGATATCCCTTTTTACCGTTCCATATAAAGAAAATACTGGCAAATCAATTTTCTTCATGTCTTTAGGAATAACATGTTGTATAAATGTCCAAATCACTCTGTAAAAAAAAGACAGCAATGAAACTGGACAATTTGGTGTGTTGAAGTGCTGCTGAAGTGCTGAAGAACAAATTTTGAGAAAATGACTTTAAAGATATGGATTATAAACTTCACACTACAGGTGAATATGGTTAAATGTTAACTACTACGGAAGACATCACCATGAATCTTCCCCAGTTAATAACTGACATTAAGAGAATTTATTTTTGTATTACAAGTTTTTTGTTTGTTATATTTAAAAATGCAAATGAAACAATATCTAATGGCAACTTTTTGTGAATTTAAGAGAAATCTACAGACATAACGAGACAAGGTGTAGTCAAATAAATGTGTTATTTACACTAGTCTGAAAGAAGACATAAGGAAGCAAAATAGCTAAAATTGACCAAGTGATGATTTTGCCTGAATGTTTAGATTTCACATTTAGATCCAATATTTAGATTAAATCAACATTTATTCATTATTTACTTTCACATATATACACATGGTTATATCAAATACTGCTCTACATTCACTTCGGCCTCAAATGTAAGGAACATTAACAAAAATATTCTAATTCAGCTAAAATATTGTAACTTCATTTTTTCATTTGGCGCCCCCATACCTCCAAATGTCAGAGTTACGTGCATTCCAGGGATTAGTCAATGTCCCTTACAATAACAGGGTAATGGCAAATGCTAACTGTTAGGCAGGATTGGTTGTGATGCCAGAAAAGAAAATGAAGTACCAGAGTCCTGGATGTCTTATGCTGAAGGGGTTTATTTATACCTGATCAAGGGGAACAGAAGAGTCGTCAACTCTAAGTAGTGCGTGAAGCCACCTCAATTCTAAGGCTCAACAGCAAAGTTCAGATTCTTATACTATGAAAGGTGGATCGAGACAGCAAGAGGAGATGTGCTAACATCCAATTGGCTATAATGCATAAACATGAGGATTAAGGATTCACACCAGCTAGCAAATGCAAAGTGTTACCCAGTGAAGGTGAGCGTTAGCATCTAACCCTGCAGCTGTGTCTGCAACCTGCCAGAGAGTGAGATAGAAGACGCCAAGACAAAATAAGGCCTAGGTGTGTTCCTCAGAGAGTTTAGGGCAGATTAAACTAACCCTAGCAGTAATCTAAAGAAAGTCCTGTAATTATAGCTTTCCACTATAACACAGAGGGATTGATTCATTAAAGCTGCAGTCAGCAAGTGCGGCAGATTGTGTTGACTCAGTCAAATTTCAAATGTTTCCAACTCTCACGCCCCTCCCCTTCTACCACAAGCTCCTCCGCTCCCTCCCATCGAGTGCTCGTGCACCAGATTCCTGTGAATGCACCTGTGTCTTCTCTCATCAATAAACAGCATAGAGTACATGCTACACAGAGGTAGGCTGGCTAACTTACTTACGACTTACGTCATTTAGCGTATGCCTAGCTTGAGGCGTGTGCCTGTGATATTCTAACATGCGCGAGGAAGGAGGAGGGATCTGTGGCATGTGCACGAACTGTGAACTGCGCCGAGTGGACAGGATCATACGGGCACGGTGGATTTTAGCAAAGTAAACGACAAGCTTTACGTGCACGTAGAGGTGCGGGTTTTTTCTAAGACGAATGATTTATGTTTTTCTATCAGAGCAGAGTGTCGGCTTCAGTGAATATGATCAAACTTATGTTGCCGACTATGACTTTAACTACACAAACCGTCTAGGGAAATGAAATATTCCACTATACTATTACACTAACATGAAACAATAACACAAGCACAGAGGAATGAATGCACTTATTTTGGTAACAGGATGGATAGGGTGTACCTCCAAACATTGCATCATCTTGCTTTACAAATGTATCTGCTTATGACTACATTAAGTGTGTCATTAATCATATAGAAATAGTTTATAATATCATGCTTATGAATGCTAAATAATTAAGGGGTAAACAAAGTGTTGTTTAAGGGGTAAACAAAGTGATGAAAATAATGCAACTAAAATATCAATTCATACAATAATACCACAAATGATGATACATCCGTAGGAATAAACATCCAGGATGTAGTTGTAACAGCACCAGCCTCAGACAGCATGCATCCTCAATCATGTTTATTGCAGGAACAGAAATGGATCTGAAACATTAATGCAACATCATCCCAGTCTGTAACAAACAGCAGCACACAGATGTAGAACACTCAGGCTAAAACATCATCTTCTATCTATGCATGTGGCTGCTTAAAGCCCAGTTTTAGGCCATGTGGGCTGCTGTTTTTATTTGGAGATTGCACTAAAAACTTCCGTCTTTCATAAATTATTGGGGATATGGGTTTGCATTCCAGCTGTTTTGTATATTTTGCTTTGTTGTGCTCTTATTTGACGCTCGGCTTCCATCCCAGATCCATATGTCTCAAGCACATCTATATCTAATTCTGAAGTCCCAGAGAACAGTTCAGCAGTGAGGAGTTTAAATTTTTCATCACAACGAGTATGGTTGGCATCGTAAAACGTGGTTACCAAGCAACTGCTTCCCAGCCTCCCAATCAGCTGCGTTGTTGGTTTGAGATTCAGACACAAATAACATCACACTCTCTTTTCCCACTCTGCATGTCACTCAATGTGCAAAACTCTTTATTGAGTGGATTCATTTGATATGTAGTAAATGAAAAAACAAAGTGCTTTTGATCAAAACGTCTTTCAATTTAGTCTCCTGAAGGACAAATCCATTTCCTGAGTCAGTCGAATCAACTCCAGCCCGAAGGTGTTTAAGCCATTCAGGAGATACTGTAAGTGTTATAGAAAAGGCTGAGACTTTAAATTAGGATCTTTTGGTACCCTAACCTGCTGCCAGTCACACCACTGGTGATAGTGAAAAAAGATGCTTATGCAAAGCATTTTCCCCCTACTGTTCCTGTCAGGGAGCTTTTGAAATCCCTTTTCTAATGAGAGCTGGCATTCCACCTTCCTTCAGTATTTCCTCCGGAGGGGAAGCAGGGAGGGTTAGCGACACAAGCATGACAGCAGAGAAAGTGCCGCAGTCAGTGGAAGTCTTCCGCTCTCAGCTTATAGAGGAGTCATACTCGGGTTTGAGATTTGTCTCTTTTATAAACAATGTCATATGATTGCGAGGCAGCGGTCAACTGCGTGGCCTCCTTCTGCAGCAGCTGTATCTGATCGGGTACCGCTCGCTGTTCCTACCAAGCTGTGACAGGCGGTGCTGATGGAGGCAGATTCAGGCAACTTTTAAAGGTCCTTTAATAATCACTTTTCTTTTGGTTTTTTGAACATGATCATTTTCTTTGTATATATTGAAAATAAATGCGGTTTAGATAAAAATATTTTGAGGTATTCTTTATTATTTATTCTAGCGGTATAATGGTTTTTGTTCTCTTACTGCACAACCTTGACTTTGGCACTCTTCACTGGTTGCGACTTAGCATGTGGATTTTTGTAAAGAGGGGCACAAATAGGGGGACCAGATAAGAATGTGGAAATTCAGTCATCCGTCACCTTCTGACCAAACTGTGCTCTTTTTTTCACTGAAGCAAATAAACAGGACTATCCGCATTTGGTGTAAGTGTATGTCAAAACTACTGTAAACCACATTGTGTGTGTTTATGGTCATGAGAGAACATGTCACCCAGTGCACCAGTGTGGCTTACTGATGTGTTTTTAACAACAATGGAGGAAGAAGAAATCAGGCTTTTGCGTGTGCACACACACACACACACTCACACACACACACACACACACACACACACACACACACACACACACACACACACACACACACACACACACACACACACACACACACACACACACACACACACACACACACACACACACTCACACACAGAAAATAAAAGATACATTGTTTGTTGGTTTTGATCTTCTCATAGAATTTATTGACTATAAGTACATCAAAGATCCAGCCTTTTCCTTTAAATGAACGTAACAACTCCAGTAAGTCTGCACACGTAGAATAGTTGCAGTGCTGAGTTGTTGCTGGTTGACACTAGCTCCCTACTCAAACATGCACACTATGTGATTTAAATCCTGATTTTAATCCAGATTCCGCCATGGATATTTTCAACATTGTGTTGAGTCTGCACTTCTTTGCAATAAACAAGACATGCCATCATGGACAGTTGACACAGAGCTGCTTTAATGAGTGTGTTCTCACCTCCTGACCTGCTGAGTGCTGACTTTTCAGGTCAGATACTGTAAATTGGCTTTACTGCAAAGAATTTTAGCAACTCTTCGAGGCAAGCACACACCCACAGATCATGTCCTACTCAGCAGTGATTTGAATTGGAGCAAAGTGGTGATAATCAGCCCAGGCTAGTTGATTTGTGTATACTGGGCAAACCTTTATAAGCAGTGAGACATGTCTGTTATTTTGACCATGGACTGTAAAAAATAATGGACGTTCCCTCCGTTCCTTTCTGAAAAGTGAAGATAAGGTGGAAGTGTCTTAAACCTGCATTCTTTCTTTCGTCCAGCAGGGGGCGACTCCATTGGCTGTAAAAGATTGTTGATTGATGCTGTTCATGAGAAAATGACTCTTCTTCTTACTTGATTTATAACCTCAGTAAACATTTTCCCACTGAGTTTATTTTCTAAGTGGCTTGGGGCTTGTTTTTGGGTGTTGCCTGTGTTAAAGTCTTTGGACTTTGACCCTTGACTAAGGTTAGCTAACTAGCACTAGAGCTGGCTGGTAACTTAAGCGAAATGGCAGATTTTCAATTGGCTTCATGTCACTGCAGCACGGTGAGTACATGCGTATGAATGGCACTTGCGCCTGGAGCTCTCTGCTCACCCACCAGTCTGATGGATAACTTGCTTCAGCCGGCCAGAATAGAGCATTTTCCCTCTTAGGCGTATAGCTTAGCGCAGTGTCATTGCTTAGCTCCGCCCTCTAGTTCAGAAATCCAAGATGCTGACAGTCAAAATGCCCAACTCGGCATCCATGGTAGTCCACAAACCAATGGGTGATGTCACATGTATGTCCATCTCTTTTGTTCAATGTATGCCTTTTAATCAAGTGTTTCTACAATCCTCTGCTGCGCTCGTGTTAAAGCCTCAACAAAGTCTCTAAAGTATTGATAGTATGCTGTTTTTGCCATGGATTTCTATTTTATTTTTTTATTTTTGCCATTGTGGATAATTTTTAAAAAGAATAATGATGTATGATTTTTGCAAGTGAGTGATTCGTTCCTCTGATAAAAATGCCGGCATGCATGCGGCTCCTGATATCACCTTCAAAGTGTGGTGCACAGCTGTTTATGACTGGAGTGTGGCCTGATGTGTTTTGTTTTTGAAGCTTATTTAGGCCTAGAAGTGTGTCAATAAGATGTTTTGCCATGTCGTAGGCCTATACATCTTTATTTGGCTAATTAACTTTCAGGTAGAAGAGTAGCCTACAATGTTTGTGTTCAAGATTTGGTCATTAACTGAAGATTACATATCAATTCATATCAGTTAAAAAAAATGAAACTGTAAGGGACCCGGTATCATGCCAGAGCGTCCAACTTGAAAAGTGTGAGTGTCGCATTTTGGCCGACCAAAGTTGAAGAGTACAGGCTTTCTTTCACTTCACTAAATGAATGGACGAATAGTACCATAGTTGCATTTCACGTATGTATTACGGACAGGATTTTGACCCAGGGCAGGGGAGTTCAATTCCTGTCCGTACTAAACCAATCCACAGCCTTTTTTTATAATCCTAACCAAGTGTTTTTCATGCCTTACACCTACGCCACCTTTTGTTAGCTAAAATTGTTGTTTTTTGTGCGTTGTTGCACTTCCATTTTCGCGTGTACTCTCTCACACACTTTTGTCTGGCAAAACGTGACTCTCGTGCTTTTTTGAGGTGGACCAAGCTCATTTCACGCTTTCACGCTTTGGCGTGATAATGGTTTGTGTAGCTCACACACTGCCCATGAGTACTGTTTATACATGAAGAAAACACTTTTCCTTCCTTTAGATTTGCCTTCCTCCAGACTATCTCTCCAAGATCTTATGACATGCTGTATGGCCATTCCTTCATTTATTTGGATCATCCTCATTAGCCACTACCCAGGTGGCAACCACTCTTCCTGGGGTCTACACAAGCAATAAATCAACAATAAAACTACTAATGATGGTTAAGACCCACACTACAGTATATCTAAATAGTCAATTAAAACTTTTGATATAGCTCAGATTGATAGTTTTTGAAAGAAGAGCAGGAAAATAACATCCTGTCCTTCACCTTTGACCAACCTGATGAACAATCTTTAATTTGATGCACTTTACCACACGACTGGACAGTGAATGAGTAAGAACTAATGTTTGTACAATGTGAGAGATGCATTGTTGTGGTAAAACTTCACATCACATCTTTGAAGAATGACAGACCTTTGAAGAAGAAGAATTCCTTTATTAGTCCTGCGAAAGGGGAAATTCAATTTTCACTCTATTATTTTTTCATTTTACACACACACAGGCCCGAAATACACACACATGCTCAGACAGGACCTATTTTCCGCACTATAAGGCGCACCTAAAAACCTTCAAATGTCTCAAAAGCCGACAGTGCGCCTTATAATCCGGTGCTCTTATATATGGATCAATATTGAGCCGCAACAGCTCTCGCAACTACGGTAAGCAGCCCCCGTAGAAGAAGTAACGCACGGTGCATGTTGAGATATACGACTGCGTGAAGCGTGCCGTTTCATTTCCATTTGTGTGTTTGTGTAAAGACCCCAAAATGGCTCCTATTAGAGACACGCTTACGACGCAGAGTTTAAACTCAAGGCCATTAGTCACGCAGTAGAACACGGGAATAGAGCAGCAGCGAGCCAGAGAGTTCAACATGAACGAATCAATGGTGCGGAAGTGGAGGAAGCAACAACCATCTGACTGTTTTGTTGACATTCCCTTTAGCGCAGCTCTATCTAATGGATGCATAACGTAACCCCAGCCTCTCTTCTTGTGTATGCTTTTTTTTTGGTAAAACAAAGACTTGTTCCTCGTGTTTTGGACCCTGCTCTAGCCTTGTGTTTTTGAATAACTCTGTCTGAGTTTTTAGATTTGATTTCTGTTTACTGAATCTGTTTTCAAGTAAATCATTTTTATTCTTTGCTTGATTCTTTTGAGCCATGATTTTGAGTCCACTGTCTGTTGGCCCTCAGTGTCACAGACACTTTGCATAGGAAACATTTAACTCACCTGACCGTTCCGCTGTTTCTACTATCGGCGCTCTCATGCATTTTTCGTACATATCACAACATATGTAATGTGCAGTAATTTGTGCATTTTCAACGTATTTCTTTTATGTGTATTCCATGAATCGGAAGCAGCAGACGTAGTATAAGACCGCAAATCTCTGCTTAAGGAGGAAGGTTGGGTTGGTGGCTGGGTTCCCGTTGCCATTCATGTTCTGAGCGTACTAAACCAAACTCCAACTTTTTTTCTAATCCTAACCAAGTGGTTTTCATGCCTAACCCTAACCGTCACCTTTTAAGTCTAAAACCAGTCATGTAACGGTAGTTTTGAGGCCTTGGTGCTGCGGCCCACTTCTGGTCTGGCGGTTTTCTGCGCGGCCCACTTCCGGTCCGCTTCCGTCTTGCAGTTGAGTTTAAGATATCGTGCACAATTTTTGTGCAGAGCTTTTCTTAGTTGAAAATGTCTTCTCATAACATGTCTGAAACATGGCTGATACTAGTTGACATGAAAGAACAATTAAAAACTGCATTTTTCTTTCGTAGATGGTGAGATGAACAAGGCAACTTGTTCTGTTTCTGTTGTTCTAGCCTTTACTAGTCCATCAAAGCCATGCAGGAATTAAAGCGCCATCTTCTGAAGAAGCTCCGCACAATTTACAGGGTGTTTCCTTCATACAATCTACATCACCGACATGCATCTTGGTCAAACATTTAAACTGACCACCAAACACTTCATGTGTCTCAGAATGAGCTTGTTGGATCAGAACACTGACAACAGTTCTCACTCATAAAGAACACACAGGGAGCATTACATAAATGATCAACTTTTATCTTTCACGTTTGAATAATTTAGTTTTCCTAGATCTTTGCATAAGCCTGTGAATGTTCTCATTTGTCCAGGTCATCGTTATCCCCAAAGCCTTTTCGGTCAAAATCAACTGGACTTGGTTATTTGTGGAGGAAGACGTTTCACATCTGACCAGGCTGGGACTGGTCCACCTAACTGGTGTGGAGATCCAGGTATTTAACCTTTCACAAGGCCGATGATGTCACTGGAACCCTTTGTGCTCCAAATGCCAACGACTGTCGTTAGAGTGACAGTCGTTGGTGGAAAGTAGGTTTCGACTTCGTTAGTGCTCTATTGAGTCTGAACGACAGTTGTTGAAGTCACAGGAGGCCATTTGTGAACAGTTGTTCTTTGAGGTTAGATAAAAGAAGCCATCTATGATAAAAGAAGCCATCTATGCAAACGTAGAGAAACCATCGCTAAACAGAGGAGGAGGGCTGAGACACCACTTATCTCCAATTTACAATGCAGCCCTTTCATCCCTTCCGGAGATTCAGCAATCTAACCTCAAAGAACGACTTTTCACAAATGGCCTCCTGTGACTCCAACGACTGTCGCTCTAACTCAATAGAGCATTAACGAAGCCGAAACCAACTTCCCACCAACGACTGTCACCCTAACGACGGTCGTTGGCACTTGGAGCACAAAGGGTTCCAGTGACATCATCGGTCTTGTGAGAGGTTAAATACCTGGATCTCCACACCAGATAGTCGGACCAGTCCCAGCCTGGTCAGATGCGTACATGAACTGATGAAGCCTCTTGGATGAGAGGTGAAACGTATTCCTACACAAACAACCAAGTCCAGCTGCTTTTGACTGAAATTTCTTTGGTGATAGATCTTTGCATGTAATTCATTATGAAAAATAAGAAGTAAAAAAAAAAAAGAACAATTCCTGAAATTCCAGGGCTGTGACAAATAAACGTCAGCAACATGTACATCATAGTGCAGTATAATCACTCTACTGTACAGTCTGGTACAGTACTGTGAGGGGACTAGTTGTCTCTCTTGGATTTCTTCCTCTTTCTCTTTAAACTGAAACTACAGTAGGCTGTGTTTGGAATTAGTATTAAAGATTGCTAACAAGATGTAGTCAGAAGTGAAGGCACATGGTCAAATCTCCTCACACAGTCAGAGAAACAGAAGTCTGTGTGGATCAAACTGTGAATCATTTTTCACTGCTTTCACACAAAATGCATTCAATAACTGCATTTCCCAAAACCCATGCACTCTTTTCTTATTCATACTTCACCTACAAAACACTTGGATATTCCGTATATCTGCAGCACATTTTTCAAATGCTTACACATTGTTTTGAACACTTAAAAACACACAGACTCACACACACTCAAACAGGCAAATTTGGAAAATTTCAACATAGATAATCTTAGATTTTCACAATAAAATAAAATCATTCCAAACTAATGCATATACTGTTACAGCGTGAGTGATTCAACTTAACATGTTGTTATATAATTATTGTTGTTGTTGTTTCAACTTTTTATTTTTCACAAGTCAATTATGCAGAGATACAGAAAAAATGTGCATTGTGGCATTTCTGATTCATTCTTGTTACATAAATACTTTAGTGCAGTTTTCTATATTCTATAATGAAATACTGTTTTTTTTTGTTTTTGAATAAACTATTTCAAAGACATATACAGTATATATAAAATAAATACCCATTTATGTGAAAAATCATTCAAACGTCCCAGATAAATGTTTAAAAGTTTTTCTGTAAGGCTCCCTGTCGATGGTGTTTTAAGGTCAGTGTGCTTTCTGTTGAACAAGCCTTAATGACATTTTTGAAGTGTTTTGGTGGGTTGGTTGAGTTTTAGTCAGATTAACTGTTTGGCCCAGATGTTGGCGATGCAGACCTGATGAAGAGTTTTGAAAGTGGCTACAGTACTGAATCACTGTATTAGTTTTTATTGTAAATGTTCCCCTTCTGATTTCCTATACATTTCAACATGTTTACTGCAGAATTTTTCAAAAAGTGCCTGTTTTAAAGAAGAAGATGAAGAATATGAAGAATTATTACTTTATTTATCCAGCAAGGGGAAATTCAATTTGAAATACACACATGCACAAACAGGACCTATATACATGCAATTAATGGAGAGATGTCAGAGCGAGGGGGCTGCCAATGGCACAGCGCCCTGAGCAGTTGGGGGTTCGGTGCCTGGCTCAACAGCACCTCGGCAGTGTAAATGTGTTTTGAATGATTTTTCACTTCTATTTTGTATAAACTTTATATATATTTTTAAATAGTTTATTCAAAAACAAAAAATGTGACAACAAATAATGACAATAACGACACTGAAGTTACTTACCATAAAAAAAAGAAAGAAAGGACAGGACGCCAGTCTATCACAGGGCACATAGAGACAAACAGAGACAGACAACCATTCACACTCACATTCACACCTACGGGCAATTTTAGAGTCATCAATGAACCTAACAGGGGCATGTCTTTGGACTGTGGGAGTTGTGGGATTCGAACAAGAAACCCTCTTACTGTTCTAACCACCACACCACTGTGTCGCTCAGTATTTCATATAGAATATAAATTAACTGCACTAAAGTGTATATACCAGAAGAATGAATCAGAAATGCCAGTTTGCTTCAAGATGATTTATTTTTTCTGTCTCACTGCATCATTAAAATAAAAAGTTGAAGCAATAAAAGCAAAAACAATTCTATACCAACATGTATAGTTGAATCACTCATGCTGTAACTGTACAGCCATTGGTTTGGAATGATTAGTATTTTATTTTATTTTCTATCCTGCTAAGTTGTCTTTATGTTTTATTATGGTTAATTCAGAAATCACTGACTGTGTTTTTAACAGTGTTCAAAACAGTGTGTTAACATTTGACAAATGTGCTGCAGATATACAGAATATCCAAGTTTTTTACAGGTAGTGAAGTATGAATGAGAAAAGAGTTCATGGGTTGTAGGAAATGTGGTTATTTAATGCATTTTGTGTGAAAGCAGTGAAAAATGATTCAAAGTTTGATCCACAAAGACTTCTGTTTCTCTGACTGTGTGAAGAGTTTTGACTACTTCAATTCTGACCAATGCATTCTAACAATCTGGAAAAAGTACCGCTTCTCCCCTGCAGCTTCCACAGCGCGCTGTGACTACTGATGTCCTCCCTAGTTTTTGATGGGAAAGCGAAAATATGGTGCAACATAGCTCAGCAATAGCTCCTGTCATCAGAACCTACACCTGCTCGGTCCTCCCATCTGATTAAGTGTGTGTCAGTTAACTTATTTGGAAAGATCTACACATTTTTACATGGTCTGCATGGATATAGATGGCTACAAAAGAATGAAAAGTATTAGTAACAAGAGCTGTGTGTAGGAGTGTGCTCCAGCTTTGGTTCATTTCAGTGCAGCAGTGTTGAAACACACTTAACTGGTAATTTAGCCCTATCAGTTCTCCATAATCCCCCAGGTGC
>NC_139843.1:22178201-22320701 GCF_963691815.1 Echiichthys vipera | reverse complement strand
ACAAAACAAAAATAAATAAATGAAATAGTGGTTTTGTAGGCTGTCCGTAGACGGATTTTTGAATATGCCTGAATATGTATACCTATGTCAGAGGGCCATACTGGGGGACAAGTGCATAAAGTGATATGTAAGTGAGAAGGAGGTTGATGTGACCAAGGGGAAGGATGTAGATGGTAAAGAAGAGGAGATCGAGCACAGAACCTTGAGGGACACCGCTTTCTGCGTCCATTAAGCTTGGATAAAACGACGTATCGCATGCTTGAATCAAACTATAGCCTGGATATTTAACTCATGAGACAACCAAGTCAAGGCAGCCAGCTGTCAAACATCACACTTCGACACCCCCCCCCCCCCCCCCCCCCCACACACACACACACACACACACACACACATACACACACCCTCTGCACATCAGCACATGGCTGTCTGGTGTGTTCAGGTGGGGATTTGACATAATGTTTAGCAGAGATGGGATACCATGGCGGATGATTGCATCTCACCTCCTCAGCTGGCTCCTGCTTCCTCCCGGGGCATCACCATATGAGAGTTATATCACACAAGAGTGGACCACATGTTGTAGACTGTACCTACATCAGTGAACAAATGCTGACACACATTACTTCCTCAAGATTGAATAGCTTTTTTTATTGGATGCATTATTCAACACTTGAGCAATCTTAAGACTGTGAATAATGGATAGTGTTAACGTTGGGGCTGTATCAAGGTCGTGTGACATGCACGCACGGCTGCACATTCAATAAGGAACAGGAAGGGGGGGGGCTGAAATATTCATTTAAAGGCAAAGGTTACGGTTGGTGATACATTTGTCGTGCAAAAGCTTTGAGCTGCTGCACTGCTGCAAAAGTAATTTGATTTGCTTTTTCAAAAGCAATGCCAGAAAAAAGCAAACAAACACTTTTTGAACTTTCTTTCATCACGATTGCCTCTCCCTCTCTTCCACTCTCTTCCCTTGAGGGCTTCATCCTTCCATATGCACCTGGTGCGGCCTGAAAAACATTCATATGCAACCCAATTAGACAAGATACTCACACATTCAATGTTGTTTCTCTTGCAAATGAACATTTGTCAATGTTCCCAGACGAAGAAGAAGTAACAGAGCAGCCCTGAATAACTCATAATAGCACAACACTGTCTTAACAATTAGCAGCCATTTGGTGTGCAGAAAACAGACGTGCTGTCACTTCATTTTTAACTGCGTTCAGCTGCACTGAGAGAGAAATACAAGACGAGGAACATGGTGCAGTATTAACAGTTATTCTTGTTTCCAGGGCCCTTGCAGACATCCTGAGGCAGCAGGGGCCCATCCCCATATCGCAATATGACTGTGAGAATTTTGCGGCGATGAACGGCTCACCCAAAGACAACACACCGGTCAGAACCTCATCCAAGAACCACTACACCCCTGTTCACACCTCCAAATCAAACCACGGTAAGAGCTCTTCTCTCTCTCCACTTCACAAGCGTCCACTGCTTTATGTGTCATGACTGCGGGTCAAATAGCTTGGCTTATTTCAGCAGTGCCTTGCCCACATCACTCTTAGCATGGCTATGTAAAGCCTGTGTGATGCATTGATCATTTCTGTTGCAAAATTCTGCATTCCCCTTAAAAGAGCACCCACTGTGCTCATCCATTCAGCAGCGTAATCTTCAATGTTAACATCCAGTAATCATCTGATTTGAGAGAGTGTGAGGGAGAGAGCGACAGGGATACAGAGGGGCCTGCTAGGGGAGATAATTACAGGCTGGCAAGGCAGTGCGGCCCTGCAGTCTCTGACAGGTTGGAAGTGAAGGCCTCTCAGTCACTCAGAGGGTGAATCTGATGGAGCGGACACGGCGTGATTTAAACCCACGTTTCAGAGAACAGACAGGGAGCATTAATCGGTAAAATGGCCGAAAACATTGCAGGAAAAACAGTAAAATTAGGAGTCCAGGGGAAGCCAGTCGGCAGCGGCAGGTTCCTTGATGACGCAGGTGTTATCAGGGCAAAAGAGGTGAAGACACTCAGGCAAAGGGACACAGATGAGGTGCCAATTATTTCAAATGTTGATTATTCGTTTTTTTCCCCTCGATTTCTTGATTAGTTGTTTGGTCTATAAAATGTCAGAAAATGGTAAAAAGTCCAAAACCCAATACGACGTCTGCAAAAGTATTTTGGTCAACAACTCAAAGATAATCAGTTTTCTGTCATAAAGGAGGAAAGAAACCGGAAGATGTTCACATTTAAGAAGCTGAAATCAGATCATTATTACTTAATTTTCTTACAAAATGACTCAAACGGATTAATTGTTTAACAAAAAGTTGACTCTTAATCTCAAAGTTGACAGCTAATCGATTAATCATTAAGTCCTTGTAGCGCTAGACACAGATCTAAAATTAAAGGGATATTAGAAACAGAATAATAGACGAGCGTAGGATAAGAAAAGAAAGTTTCCAATTCTCATTTTGCAGCTGTTAAGCACCAAAATTATGGAATGTCTATGTGTAATTCGCTTTAGACATGACTTATAAACACATGGCCAGGATACACCAAGGGGAATCTGATTTCTGTAGAACTATTAATGTGGATGTCTACAAAAAAACATATATCCACAAATCTTTTGAATTTCAACTGAGGGGCTGTTTTCCTTCAGTCGTGCAAAGTCGACATCCATCCATCTGCAACTGCTTGTCCCAGGGGTACAGCCTGGACAGGACGCCAGTCTATCACAGGACAGGACAGCGAAGTTCACAATGGTATCTTTTTTTCTATTGTAATATTTTTGCATTTTTATTTGTACTTTTAATGAAAGACATAGAGGAACTTTGGCCTTGTTTTGTTCATGAAACGGATGGCATCACATTCTCTACACAGCCTTTTCATAAGAAATACACTTCTGTTATTATATTTTTGAGTTACCTACGGCAGATGACTGTTAGCCCGCCGCCGGTTAAGGCAGAGTACTGACACAAGCTGTTGTGGATTGGGGAGCAGCAGCTGTAGAAAAACTTTTTTTGTGCAGCTGAAATACGTCTAACTGCGGTCCCATCCATCCTATCTTTTCTCCCTCACTGTCACTGCCCTTGGCTGTCCTCTTTTTGTCCTTTAACACCATCAAATGTATCTGTGTCAGTATTTGCAGATAGCAAAACATTGTCTTGTTCATCGATGGGAACCGATAACTGGTGCCAGTTGTGAACCGCTTACAAATTGGAACTGGAATCCGTATTGTATGCCTCCAATTCCTTTAATCAATGCTGGCATGTTTTTCTGACAGTTGCACATTACAAGACATTGACTTCAAACTCTGCTGGAGGCTTGCAACTAGAAGGAGTCATGGTGTAGAGGAAGAAACGGTCCAAAGGGTGACGTTATAATGACATTTGGGCCACGCAGGCAGGCCGAGCAGATTTTATTTAAACCTGGAAACCTAGAGAGAAAAGCAAGCTGTACAAATATTCTCTCATTCCATCTGCACTGTGTTCAGACTAAGATAATAAAACAGTCGCATTGACGCTAAAAACCTAGAAGACCAACTTTTTTTCCACAGAAAATTGATCAGGAGCCAGTAAGGGGATTGAGAAAGAATCCAAGTGATATACTGGCATTGGTATCAATAAAATATTATTAATTCCCATCCCTAGTCTTAACCTATACTACATCTCCATTATTGATCAGTCAGCCTACTGTAAGTCTACAGCATTTGCACAGTTAAGGTTTATTTATAAACAATAAAATATGTCGTGTTTTGTGCTTTGTATTTTTCCCAATAAGTTATCTTGATTTAATGACATGAAATACTTACATTTATCCTCCCAATTTTCGTGCGTGCCACATGTAACATTATACTCACTTCAGCCCAGACATGTAAATATGTAGATATTATGAAAGACTTTGTGTTGCTTCAGGGCACGGTAAGAAGTCAGCATGGTATCAATGTACTTCTATTGACCCGGTCATGACAGGGTGAGTGCAGCAGCTGAACTTCTGAAATCCTAACATCACAGCACCTGTTATGGTTGATCGGAGCTCCAGGACAGCAAAAATACTTTTGCGTCTTGTTCTCTAAATAATAGATTGTGCACACTTGCAGCTCTATTTGGGCCAACAGACTCTTGTGTGTCATGTAAAGTTGGCCTCTTTCTGCCACATCGCCATCTATCAAATACTTGCTGGGAACATTTTCTTGAATCTCAGTGTTGGTTGCGACCACAGTCTGCGTTCATTCACTTAGTGTCTCCCTCGCTCATTTGCCGCATCAGTCTATTCTTAATGGTCACTAGCTGGCCATGCAGGCGACAGGGCTGATATGCAGCTGCACGTGGCAGGCTGCCTTCGATACGACCTTGAATGCATTTATACTCAGTAAAGGTCGGGCATCACTTTATCTGTCTATCTGTATCTCTGCTTGGCTGCAGCTATTTTGCCTGCTTGCACACAATCACTGCAAAGAGAGCAAAACAAGGCCGGCTCAGCTCAGTCTACCACAGCAAACCCCCCCTTCATCAGGGGGACCACGGCAGTCCTGATGGGGTTGGACATGAAAGGCAGTGACAGCCCGGGCCAAAGCGTGGTTAATGCATGCATATAAATTGGAAGCTCCGCTCGATGCCTTAACAGGCTCCAAGGTGCTGTGGAGAGGGAGCCCACTCGCTCTCATAGAAAATGCATATTCATGTGCGCCTAAATGGGCATTTGGCACAGAGCAGGGAGGCAGTCCTCTTAAGGAGAGGGTCCTTGGCTGGAGTCATGACTACTAAGAATGGCACTTCATGTTCAGGCACTTTTAAATCAGGTGGAGAGACCTCATAAAGCAAGTGGCTGAAGGGCCCAAGAGGATGTTATCAACTTCTGTCAAGAGTGGGAATAACATCCATTTCTCCTTCCATCCCCAACACGAAATGATTCCCACTTGCTCTCAGCAGTAATCACTTCCTTACCAAAGTCACTTCTTCCATCCTCAGTGCTTCGTTTAGGCTTAATTCTAGAAAATACTGTGCATGCTGATTTATTTTTTTGGCATTGACACCGGTGGTGCACTGCAAAACATTTTTAGAACGATATATTCTTTAAAAAAAAAAAAAACAGAGCCTAAAGAAAAACAGTACAGACAGCATAATATGATACCAGCGCAAGTGCTGCTATTTTTATTCTCATCCACTCTGCATTGTTGTGGGCTCACATCCTCTTTTAGGTCGGGGTGTAAACACAGAGCGCCCCACGGCCACAACAAGGAGCAGACCTTGGAAAGGAGGTGTAGATACCTTTGCAGGTGTTCGCCTTTGGTTAAAGTAAACAATAACCACTTCTCTGAGTAATGCAGTTTGGCCCACAGCTCTCCTGAGATGAAGTTGATTTATTTACCACACACCTAAGGCAGAGATTTGCCTCTTTTTTTTTTTTTTTTTTTGAAAAGTGTTGCTTGGTTTCATCTCTGACATTTTCTTAATGTGCAGAATGATGAAATATAGTTTTCAGGTAGTGCAGAGAGTAGCAGTTTCCTCTGTTTCAGTTTACTCAACAGAAACAAAAAACAATATAGGTCTTCTGCAAAAATAGGAATAGGCAAATTGGATTGTGAGTTATGGGGCTGTGTTTACCCCACCAGAAGACTCCGTATAAACAGAATAAGAAGAATTGCCATGTTAGAGTGTACACTTTGCCAACTATATGGCTTCGGAGGACTGGCTCTCTCACTCTTGTTGCAAAGAGACATTCACAGCTGCAAACATTTAGGCTTACTGGCTTTATATCAGCACATCTGATATATAATAATCAGTTAATGACTGCATCAAACCCCCACACAGGGAATCAAAACATCACAGTATGACGCAACGTGTCCAACTAAAGCAGGGTGCAGTATCTGAATGCTTTGATAGTGATGGCAATAATGGTGGTGTGTAATCACGTGAATAACTGATGAATCATACATCGATAATTGTTTAATTTTACGCAAGAAAAATATAAATGCATGTGAAAAATAACATATTGTCAATATTTTAGAGACCCCCCCCCCCCCCCCCCCCCCCAAAATTTCCGGGATTATGGAGCCGAGCTCCCCTGGCTCTCCCACTGTTTACACTCTGAGAGTGTATGTTCATACAGAGCTTCAGCCAGTATCTATATGTGTCTGAGCTACTATACATCACTGGAGGAATCTGAGCATTCGCTGCATTTTGTCTGAGATGAGCAGTCTCCCGTGCTTAAAGGTCAGCTGCTGTGGACAATTAGAGGTTGTGATGATAGAATAACATTTTCAGCTATTTAGCAGCTTTGGCATGACCTTCAGATGTTTTTTTTTTTTCTACAAGTAGCTTTGTGTGTGTGTGTGTGTGTGTGTGTGTGTGTGTGTGTGTGTGTGTGTGTGTGTGTGTGTGTGTGTGTGTGTGTGTGTGTGTGTGTGTGTGTGTGTGTGTGTGTGTGTGTGTGTGTGTGTGTGTGTGTGTGTGTGTGTGTGAGTGTGTGTGTGTGTGTTTGTGTGTGTGTGAATGTATTCTCATCAACGAGTTGGTATTATATCTTATGTAATATGACGTTTTAGTTAAAGCTGTGGTTAACTTTAGACAACAAAAGGTTACTTTTAAATGTAGGCAACAAAAGGTAACCATTAGGTTAAGGCAATGAAAGGTGGCGGTTAGGTTTAGGCAAAAAAAGTTGATAGTTAACTTGAGGCAACAAAAGGTGACGGTTAAGATTAGGCAAAAAAAGGTGACGGTTAAACTTAGCAAATCAACTTGGTTAAGATTAGAAAGAATGTTCTTCCAGGACATGAACACTGGTCCCCCAGGTGAAAATCCTGCGTTTGGGACCCTCCTCGCTGCACAGGTTTTAACGCTCTTACACTACACTCTGCATATAATTTCTACTGAAATAAATATGTGGATTACATAAAAATTACAGGGCATTACATTTTCGTCGGTATGTGTACGAATAGTGATGAGGACAGTGTGGTGTGGGTGTGTGCGGTGAATTACCCAAATAAGAAGTTATGCCTAAATAACAAAACAGTGATTGAATTACTGTAATTATTTGGCCAAAGGCACTTATCTAATCATAATCAGTGACAACCACAATCACACGTACACACACACACACACTCCAATTAATTGTTAAAGTGTGCAGGTATACCAACTCCACTGTGACCTCACTGGCTCCCCAATGGCCTGATTATCATCACCCACATGTTAAAAACAACATCGCTATGCTGACTGCATCAACATGTCTAATAGAAGCTACCTCCTGAGAGTGCACCTGTGTTAAAGCTCAGCATCTGAGAGACCCTGCCTAATTGTCTCCTGCTCTAGATCTCATTATTGCCCCTTATTATACAGCTGGACCTTTGGCCCCCAGTGTGTACGTGTGTGTGTGTGTGAAGAAATTTCAACGGTGGAGGCAGGGATCCATCAGCATCTCTCTCCAGCAGCAGTACCTGGTAATTATGGGCTGGTGTGGATCAGGACTTACTGCACTGCACCATTAGTTTCATGCGAGGGCAGGGGCAGGGTTAAAAGAAAAGGAGCATGTATTTGCCAAGATGGCATTTAAAAAGCTCCTGCGTGTATCTCAGACCGAGAGGAAGATAAAGATATGAAGATATGCGAGCTCCAGTTGAACGACTTTATCGAGATGATGTACACAGCTCCATGTCCACTCCAGCAGATCGGCATCTGATAATGCTATAAAATCAGTATACCATTTAAATTACCTCTGCCGCCGTGTTAAAGCTTAATCGACCTTGGAGTGGGATAACCGCCCCAATGCCAGCCACACAGTACCACATCCAGCTCCGTTCATGATAAAATTATCTTATTCTTCACATTTTTTCCTGCTCTCAGAGGTAATTCAGAAGTGTAGGTGTCCAGAGAAGGAGTCTGATTAAAAAAGTATTACCATATGAATCCTCAGTGGCGACTGTTCATTTCCATGGCACATCGTGGAGGTGAAAGTCACGATTTTCTTTGTATCAAGGACGATAAATTCATAATGCGTAGCCTTCCCCCTGCAGGCTCGTCATGCTACCTCACCTTAATGAGCCGGGAATGGGAGCAGGAGGAAAGGAGGGGATTGTTTCTGAAGGGTCTCTCAGATTCGAGGGTTGACGCAGTGGGTCGTGGAGTGGCCTACCAATGACAAAGGTGACAGAGGAAGACACAACAGCGCGTGTGTCACACACAGAATTGCTGGTATGATTGAATGGGAAAATAACTGCAGCAGATACTCTATCTGCAGCCACGACAGCAGCGCAGGGACGGGTGTGATTGAGTTCAAAGTGCATCTGTATGTGGGTGGTTGAAACATATTGCCTTTATTTTCTGAGGATCATCACACTATGTTTCGTGGTTTCCCTGTCGTCTATGCCAGGGGGAACGCTCTCCATTAGACTCCAGGACAAAAACACAACTGGGGCCACTGAGAACATGATGGAGAGCCCAGACACTATTCTATAGATTTAATGGGTGAACTTTCTTAAAGCTTTTCCCTTCTGTCACTTTAAAGGTGAATTCCTGTGATAAGAGCTGAATCCATCATGAGATGAACTGATCGGTCGATTGAAAGAAAGTCAAGTTGTCAGTTGTGCCGATTTGATGCTTTGCTTGTTAATGTGATCGTGAACTGAATCTCTTAAAGGTTTTGCACATTCAAGTGTTTTCCAGGTGTAGGAGAGAACATCTGCATGTGTCTCCAGAGGGAGCTGTGTGAGGTCCAGGGGTGTAGCCTTGGGCTTGTTTATGCCTGTATAAGGGCTTAGAACATTAGCATGGAAGTATATGATGATCATACTCTATTATGTCTCATAGGTTGCTGCAGTAATTTTTGGGCTGATGCCATTTGTTACACAGATTTGGTGCTAAATTGAACTTCTTTTTTTTTACCAATCAAAAATTGATGAAAATGATCAAAACTCCTTTAGAAATACAACATTAAGACCCAGACTTTGAGGAACGCCATAGAAATGCTCTCGTGCAGCTTTCCAGACATATTCAAATGATTAGAGAAGCGCATTTATACTCCATTAGAAGAACTGCTTAGTTTCACCCCAAACTGCATGTGATTGTCATAAAGTAGACATGTCTGCAAAGAGGAGACTCATGGGTACCCATATAACACATTTTCATTCAGATATCTTGAGGTCAGAGGTCAAAGGACCTCTTTGAAAATGGCATTGTTTTTACTGCGCCATAATTTAGCCTAACTTTGAAACGTTATTTAGCACCCTTCCTGACAGGCTAGCATGACATGGTACCAGTGGATTCCTATTTATTTTGATTCATGATACCAATATTTTTACTCTAGCTTTAAAACGGAGCCTGCTACGGAGCTTTAAAGACTGTCAAGATCAAAAATCTTTGCCATAGTTGGGGGGTGGGGGGATCCATGCCATAGACTGTATAAAAAATGGACTTAGCCTCTACGTCGGGGTCCGTTCTCTCAACTTGATCCAATCGTCCTCGCCTACGGGAGTCGCTGTCTTCTCAGACTTTGACTCCGCCTCATTTCCTCTTACCAAAACAGGGCATGTATGTGACCTTGGGGGGGAGGGAGATACGTCCATCTGGCTGACGTTTACCTCCGAGGAGAAGTGAGGGTCACCGGCTAGCTGTCACCCAAGAGGCCACGCCCCTATTTTATTCATAAACTTTAACCTCCAATAAAATAAATGGAGATATGACCTAACCATACAGACTTGAATGTTTTTCGTACCAGCACTTAAGTAGATTTAATTATGCTGTGAAAACAGCCTGTTTAACATGGGGGTCAGTGAGAAATACCACCTTGAATGGCCACAGTTCAAAGTGCTGTACAAAAAACTTCAAAAATTCAAATAAAAAACCTTTTTAATAATAAAATCTTAAAAAGATTTTTAAAATAATTAACTAATTTTTAGATATAAAAAGCAATAAAACAAGAATGAAACATTTAAAAGAAACATAAAATAACAACAATGATTTTCTTTAATTATTTAAAAAAATACACAGCAATATTGTAAAAATAGATTTTGAGCCGTTTCTTAAAACTATCAACAGAAGTCCCTCTAAACCTTTAGTGAAGACAAGTAAAAAGGGGCCAACTAACTTAATTTAGCTAATTCCAGGTTTATTTCCATTTATTCCCATAAATTCCTGTTAATTCACATGGAAAGTGTCCAACTTTGAAAATTCCTGGAAGTTTGCAACCCTAGTTGCTAATAATTAAATGATGAGAATACTGATGCTGTGTGCACATGTCTGCCTGGCTGTGGCTGTGAACAGGTCTCCACTATGGAAAGGAGAGCGTCCGGAGCAGCGGGGGCGCTGACCTTCACAACTTCATCTCCTCTGGCTTTGTGACGTTGGGTCGAGGCCATCAGAAAGGTAAAGTACCCTTTCTTCCTCCTCTCTTTTTCTTCTCACAGAAGATTTCAATGAACTCTTCTTATCTACCAACACTGGGCTGTATACTCACTGAACGCTAAAGCGACCCGTGTAATGTTGCACTTTCAACAGCGGTGATCAACAACAAGGCACAGACAAGAGGTGAAATGTTTCTCCATTCAATTTCCCTCCCAAGCAGTTCACATAAACTCCTGCCTCTGCGTTTTGCAATTAAATACACGCAAACACACACTTAGCGCTGCTGATGGGCGACGACGGGGTGGAGAAGGTGACTCGAACTCACACACACACACACACACACACACACACACACACACACACACACACACACACACACACACACACACACACACACACACACACACACACATGCAGCCATTAGTCGGAGGCAGAGTATTCCCATGGGTAACACACTGATCAGTATGCAGCCATGTTGGCCAAGCTCTTGTGATTTATTCCCATCCATTTTGGCTCCACAAATCAGACCTTGCGTGTGAGTGTGTGTGTGTGTGTGTGTGTGTGTGTGTGTGTGTGTGTGTGTGTGTGTGTGTGTGTGTGTGTGTGTGTGTGTGTGGTGCATGCGACCTCGTGGGGGTTGCGAGGCAAACTCCTTTACCTGATACTGTTTTTGAATGTTTAATTGAATGTGTGCCAGAGAGAGAATGCTTGTAATGTTTCACAGTGGCTGACTGCTTAAGTAAAAACCTACATGATTTCCACAGCTGTACATTTTTCCACACTTCCCCTTTTCCTCTGACTTCCTGCTCATCATTAGAATTACAGCAGCTGATGACCTGTCTAAATTAGGGATGTACCGATTTATTGGCTGATATTGACTGACTGATTTTCATTGATTGTTAGGGTTAGGTATCTTTCCCCTTTGAACCGATACCAGTACCTGAAACCATTTTTTGGTACTTTATTCTCTCCGTAATAACAAAAATGTTATTTCAGTTGTAAAAAGGAGTCCAAAGCTTTTTATCCTATTTGAAACATTTAGTTATTTATTTTGAATATTTTACACACTACACAAAATAAACTCCCCTCTTTACCTCCCCCAGTTTTCAAGCCTTTTATTATAAAGGACAGACAGGAAAAGGGATGAGAAAGGGAGGAGGAGACATGCAGCAAAGGGCCACAGGTCGGGATCGAACCCACAGCTGCTGCCTCAAGGACCTTTAGCCTATTTACATGCTCTAACCACTGTTCCACAGGCTGCCCCACCAAGACCACTTTAGCTCGCCATTATATTATATTATATTATATCGCAGCGAGTGTATTCTGCATGGGGTTTTGAAAAGTGTAACCACTTTCAGCTCGCCATTTCCCAGACTCACTGTGACTTGAACATGCTACAGGACGACCTTGTCTCACTCCATGTGTGTATGTCAGAGCTGAGTTGTGCTCTCTGTCAAGCACAATGATTATGTAAAAATACATCATTTGGTACCCAACCCTAGTGCATTGCAGTGGCTGCTGTGTTGCATCGCTGGTTATTGTTGTGTTAAAAGGTTATTAAAAATAAAAAAATAATAATAATTTCCTGAGAAATTAGGATATATTGAAGGTTGTTTGTATGATTGAATGTAATTCAAGGCTGAATTACTTTAACACATTTCAATTATTTCTCTACAATTACGATTTCTTTGTTTCCCTGGCACAAAAGGGGGAATAAATAAAAACAAAAAAGACAAATTGTTGTCTTAAACATGTGTATCGGCTCAGAATTGGGTGCATCCCTAATGTAATAACAGCTCAGATGTAGGTGTTTTGCTTGTCCACCAGCAGAAATAAGCTCTTTTACTGAGTATCACTGCTTTGTTTCCATGTGCACAAAGAACTGCTGGAAGCTTCTCTCCACTTTTATTTCTAATGGAGAACCATAGTATTTGTGTTTGTATGAAATTAGCTGTTTTTTTCCTTGCCTATTTTTCTTTGTTTGTTTTCATCCCCAGAGGCAGCCTATTTCACAATGGTATTCATATGCAGCCAGAAAAAAACCCACCTCTGCTGTTCTGCTCTTAAGCCCCCCCCCCCCCCCCCCATCTCTATCACAGATGATAAATAAGAAAAAAAATAATTAGGTTTTTATGAATCCTGATTCTCTTAAATAGATTTCCCCACTCTGTACAAAGACCATAACAGCAGCAGCACTCCCGCATCCCACATATCTCTTGTCACAACAGCAGCATGGGGTATGGTTTAGCGTTCAGCATCTGTGCAGTGAAATCTGTGTTTTCTTGCAGCAAGTGGCCTTGATTTCTCCGCTACAAAACAAATGAAACGTGACAGATTGAGATCTTGGAACGGTTTGCTGACGCTAAGATTTCTTGCCACAAAAAAAAAAAGTGAAGCATGTGCAAGAGCTTCCATTCTTTAACAGTATTTTTCTTTCCAACATCTCCGTTGGACAACCTTGTGCCCAGAGGCAGGTTTTACTGTGGATTGAGCCCTGAAATCAATGAAACACTGCTCTGAAGTTTGGTTTGGGTGTTGTTGCTGCTTGGTATTATCTTTAGCATTTCACAAGTGTACAATCACTTCAGGGTGGTGGAGGGAAATGAACAGTTTAACCAAGCCTCCCCCGCTCTCTCATAGTCTCTTTGCAAGCACCCTTCACATCCACAAAAGCAGAATGGCTTCAGCTGCATATTACAGCACTTCTCTCCTTGATGGATGGAAGGATATAAATAGATGTATTTAGAATATGCAATGTTCTTGAGAACACACACTAATTTTTGTGTCCAGTTTAATGATTACAATGATTTACAATGACTTCAAATAATCAGTAAATTCCTTGATACATTCATTGAATTGATCCAAAATCTGTGGATGGATTTTAACATCCAAAGAGGCGATCCTGTGGGCTGATGTTAGATGGAGTCATGTTAAGGTTAACATCTATTAAAGCAGGGGTGTCAACCAAGGAAACGAAGCGATCAAATTTTATCAAACTTCCTCAACTGAGCAAAAAAGTTTTGACACTTGCTTGAGGTGAGTTTTGCCTTTGTTGGAAAAGAGTTGATGGGCTAAACGGAATATGGAAATGGCTTTGCTGAATGAACGTAGCGTTAACTCACCAGTGATCAACTGTTTCCTTTGTCGTCCCAGATATTCCTGTAAGGTCTTTTTGCCAATACTAGCTGACATGAAAGAACTATTCATTCACTCATCTTCAACTACTTATCCGGGATCGGGGCAGCAGCTCGCAACTTCCCTTTCCTGGGCCACATTAACCAGCTCTTACTGGGGGATGCTGAGGCGTTCCGGGGTATTTAACTCCTTCACTTTGGGTAAGGACTCATTCCCTACCCGGAGTAAGCAATCCACCGGTTTCCTGCGAGAGCCATGGCCTCAGAATTAGAAGTGCTCATTCTCATTCCAGCCGTTTCACACTCGGCAGCGAACCGATCCAGTGAGCGCTGAAGGTCACTGACCGATGATGCCATCAGGACCACATCATCTGCAAAAAGCAGAGACGAGATCCTTAGCCTACCTAACTGCAACCCCTCCCTACCACGACTACGCCTCGATATACTGTCCATGAAAATCCCGAACAGGATTGGTGACAAAGCGCACCCCTGGCAGAGGCCAACCCCCACCGGGAACGAATCCGACTTACTGCAGAGGATCCGGACACAGCTCTCGCTTTGGGTGTATAGAGATTGGATGGCCCTCAGAAGTGACCCCCTCACCCCATATTCCCGCAGCATCTCCCACAGTATCTCCAGGGGGACCTGGTCATATGCCTTCTCCAGATCCACAAAGCACATGTAGACTGGATGGGCATACTCCAAAGCCCCCTCCAGGATCCTTGCAAGAGTCAAGAGCTCGTCCATTGTTCCACGTCCAGGACAAAATCCGCATTGTCCGGCTAATGCATCTTCATTCTAAAATCTGAGGTTCGACTATAGGACGAATCCTCCTTTCCAGCACCTTGGAGTAGACTTTACCAGGGAGGCCGGGTAGATACCCCTGTAAAAGGCACACACTCTCTGGTCCCCCTTTTTGAATCGGGGAACCACCAACCCGGTTTGCCACTCCCTTGGCACTGTCCCAGACTTCCACAAAATGTTGAAGAGACGTGTCAACCACGTCACGACAGCGGCTCCCCACCCAAAGCTTTCAGCATTTCTGGGCGAATCTCATCAATCCATGGGGCTTTGCCACTGTGGAGTTGTTTGACTACCTCAGTGACTTCTGTCAGATATATTGACAATGATTCCCCATCAGCCTCCAGCTCTGCCTCTACAAAAGAGGGCGTGTTAGTCAGATTAAGGAGTCCCTCAAAGTGCTCCCACCACCGCCCAATTACCGCATCAGCCGGAACACTAGCGTCCTGTCCTTACTGTAAACATCTTGGACGGTTCTCCGTTTCCCCCTCCCGAGGTGTCGAATGGTTTTCCAGAAGCACCTTGGTGCCGCCCCAAAGTCCTTCTCAGTGACTTCTCCAAATTTCTCTGACACCCGCTGCTTTGCCTCTGACACGACCTGTCGGTACCTTGCAACTGCCTCCAGAGTCTTCCGGGTTAACATATCCCAGACTGCTTCTTCAGCCGGACAGCTTCGCTGACCACCGGTGTCTGCCATGTTGTTCTAAGGTTACAGCCCCTTGAGGCCCCTAAGACCTTGAGGACACAGCTCACTGTCACAGCTTCAGCAATGAAAGCTTTGAGCATTGCAATGTTCAAAGAAAGAAATTCCTGAAGATTGATTTTTTCTTTTTCATCGATGGGGTTACAGTATATACACTTGTATACTGTAACCCCATCACTGTTTTCAGTCAGTAACCTCTACTTCTTCTACTCTGTTTACTGGATTACAGTAATGTGAAGCCTAAAGCGCCAACTTCTTACCAAAATACAAACATTATTTAGTTGCAACAAACATAGTTTAGTTGCTACAAACCAGTTGATGGAGACACACCTAATTTCTCTGTTGCTTAAAAGCCACTTGACAGTTGAATGGAAACAGCTCACAGTGTAGGCTGCTGTTCATGCAGCCGCAGGTGGGAATTTTCTCCTTCAGAAAGAAATAAAGTGGACACGCTGTCGAGTTTTCCAAGAAAAAAAATGGACTTGATCCACTCTAACCAGAGTAAATTTCAAAACTGAGGCATATTTTTGTAATTGGATTTATTTATTTATTTTTTTAAATAAAATATTCACTGGTTTTACTGGCCCAGCCCACTTGAGATTTAATTGAGCTGTATGTGGCCCATGAACTAAAATGAGTTTGACACCCCTGAAATAAATAGTCTGGTTAAATCCTACTGAGCTCCATTAAATTTGAAGAGGTTTGCACAGCTTGGTTTGCTCTGGCAGGGAGTAACAACGCTGGAAAAAAGAATGCAAATAGATATTCACCGGTCAATCAGTGAAAAAAATAGTTTCCACATGAGTTTGGAAACATATGTTATCTCCTTCTCCGTGTTGTTTTGTACTATATGTCTTTATTGCCACACTGACAAAATAAGGTTTAA
This sequence comes from Echiichthys vipera, assembly GCF_963691815.1. Lineage (NCBI taxonomy): Eukaryota > Metazoa > Chordata > Actinopteri > Perciformes > Trachinidae > Echiichthys > Echiichthys vipera. The sequence goes on along the minus strand of NC_139843.1, from coordinate 22,304,848 downwards.
AAGACATGATGTAGTCCTCTGGCTTGGGCAAGCATGCCGTCTCTTACGGTGCTTAATTATACAGGCAGAAAGTGTGTTTGGTTGTTAATTATATGGCAAGCTGTGTGTGTGCTGCAGCAGCGCAGCCCTTGGGGAGGACAGGTGAGGTCAGAGAGTGTTGCTGAGCGTCAGAGCAGCTGGATGCTTCACATCTGTTTGGCGGGGTACAGAACAACCCTGTGCTGAACTCTAAATGAGATCTGCCATGAGCGCTGAGGTGGGTAACTAAAACCCAGCCCCCCACACTGCAGTCAAAGAGTTTCTCATGTAGCATTGTTGTGTACTAACCTTCCCCTCAGCTTACCCTGTGTAATTCTACTTTAGTTAGCGGTGACCTACATTTCCCAGCCTTTCAGCAAGCCTTAGAAAAGGGTCATGAACTTGTTGTGGTCATCTCTAGGGTACACAGAGAAGTTTTGATCTGTGTTGGACCAAAACATTAGTAACTTTTATTAAAAAGTAGGTTTTAAAGTCCCAGTCGGCAACATTTGTTTGATCATATTCACTGAAGCTGACACTATGCTCTGATAGACCAACATAAATCATCCGGTTTTAAAAGAAAAAACGTGCCTCTACGTGCACCTAGAGCTTGTTGTTTGTTTTGCAAAAAATCACAGTGCACAGTTCACAGTTCGTACACACGCCACAGATCCCCCCTCCCTTCTTTCCCATGTTATAACGTTGGGAGGTGCTATCTATGAGTAAGTTAGCCAACCTTCCTCCATATAGTGTATACCCAATGCTGTTTATTGATGAAAGAAGACACAGGCGCGTTCACAGGAATCTGGTGCACGCGCACTGACAAGCAGGTAGAGGGGGAGGAACGTGAGAGTTGTAAACATTTGAAATTTGACTGAGTCGACTCAATCTGCCAGACTTGCCGACTGCAGCTTTAAGTTTTATCTGGTTTTAAAATGGTAGAATGACCATCTCTATAAGACTCATCATGGCCCTTTGTATTATGCCTCATTGCCAAGAGCATACTGTTTGATGGCATGCTGCCTTTGTCTGTCTTTCTTTTGAAGTACCTGACCGTTCAGCTAGCAAAGCATAATACAAACTAAACAAAAAACAACAAAAAAACATTTCTCATACATGTGACAACCAGCCCCACCTGACCTCTAGTCAGAGGTTTTATGCTAACTACCACATGTCTTTCACTAGCAACTGAAAAGTAGACCAAACTGTCATACCTGCCAACATTAGGTTGTGAAAAAGAGGGACAATTTCTTGGTTATTGGCAGATGGCCTACCTTCAACGCCCCCAACCTGACATAACCCGAAACTACAGATGCATAGAATAAATACAGGGATGAGAAAGTAAAATGACTTTTAATTGGTCTTAAATGTATAGCTCACATTAAAGTTTAGGTTGATGATCCATGCTCCAGACAAAGTGAAATGTGCATAGTAATGTGTGAAGGACCTCATGCTGTCCTCCAATCTGATCTGGCAACATGTATCACCCACACAGAAACACACGAGAAACAGCCATTTTATTTGTATATCTATATAAAACTTTGGTTTTAGCAGGAGAAATTACCAGTCGAGGGCACAGCGGGAGAAAGGCAGGTACAAACTGTAAGCTATTAGGTTACCTCTCTCTTTTTAATGTGTTTGACATAACAAAATATAACAAAAACAAAACACCAACATGATAAATGACTGACCCATACATTTTTTTAAATTTCTCCTCACCTCAGTGTTTTCTGTGTCTGCCCTCTACTTTGGCTGTAATAAGCACATGAGACAACCAACCCCGGTCTCCCCTACTGCATCTTAATCTCAAGTGAAAAGTGACAAAACTAAGCTTTTATTGTGAAGCAGCTATAGGAAATGCTATCTACCTCAATAAAATAATGGAGAAGTATTGTCTAAATGTTTAGTAAGAATTGTATCCTAACGAAGAATCAGATTATTCCACAATGCAACATAAAAACAGTGTATAATTGAAGGTTAGCAAGAAAAAACGACCTACTGGCTCACAGGGCCAGCTGTGGCTCAGGTGGTAGAGCGTGTCGTCTACTAATTGGAAGATCAGTGGTTCTCCTCCACATCTCCAAGTGTCCTTGGGCAAGACACTGCTGCGCCATTGGTATGAATTGGCATCTGAATGAATAGAATTAGACCTTGCATGGCAGCCTCTGCCATCACTGTATGAATGTGGCATGTAAAAGCGCCTTGAGTTGTCATCCCTATTTTTGAGGTCTCAAGGTTGGCAAGTATGCTGTATGGAGTCAGGTGTATTGTGAGGGTCGTTGGCCATCTGTTACCTGCAAGGTTTACCTTTGCTCAAAGTGCTTTGAAGAAGCAGTAAAGAGCATCCAGAATTACTGGCTGTTTTTCTGATTTTGGAAATTGATTTCTTTCTTCTGGGGAAAGATTTAATGGCACAAACAAACAGTATCACATTTGTCTGGTACTTGTGTTTTTAAAAATCTCTCCAGCCTAATGTTTTTCCATTGACACTCTTTTAGCAATGCTAAACTTGATTTAGCATGCACAGCTGCTTACCTTGCTCCTGGCCCCTCAGCCATCTGTCCAGATCGATGCACCGCCCCACACATTCCTTCGCTCCTGTGAATTCTGTTGTCCTCTTGTCCAAAATTAGGAGGCAGCAAGGTTGAGGTTTCTGTCAAACTGAGCCAAACTAATGAGAATGTTTACTGATCTGTTGTGTGTGTTTGTTTGTGTGTGTTTGCATGTGTGTGCTGCTGCTGCTGTCAAAAGGGATTGCACTGTTACACTGCCTTGGGTGTAAAAACTACAGTTTGAAGCTTCAGAGTAGCCCGTGATTGTATAAAAGTTCTGTGGGAACATAATCTCAGAAGATAGATAAGAAAGAGCCAGAGCTGTTTGCCGGCGGTGGTGATGCAATGCTACATCACATCATCGCTGGAGCATACACACACTGAAGCCCAATCGCAGGCTTATATTAATTGTTCTTGTCACAGAAGAACTGTGGTGTACTTTTCTATTCACTCACTGTCAGAGAGCTAAACTCTGCGCTGTAAATCACTGTCACATTGTTACACACATTTCTGTGTGTTGAAAAAAGAACATCTCGGATTGAGGATCCTGCCATTGATGATGCTGGATTACAACTCTAACACCTTCCGCCTCAGACAGGAGAGTGGATTGACAGCCGGCATGCAAATTTGATAGTGTATTAAAAATGTGGCTTGCCAGCTGATATTGGTTGAATGCGTTCATTTTAATTATTTTTTCCATATGTCAGTCTTGTTGATATGAAACGCAACCAAGCCACAGCATCCGGAGAAGTGATTACTTCAGACAAAGCCTCCATCCTTGACTTAGCGTGTGCCATACTTCATTACCTTGCTAAGCCCAACTTTTAATTCTGCCCTGTGGAGGAAGTCAAATTGGTTTTCATGGCAAGCAATTATTGTTTTTGGGAATATGATGTGTCTGGAATGGTGGATATGGTGGTATAGCAGCAGAATTAGTGGGGATGTTATCACAGAACTTTTATTTACTGTGCAATTTCAGCACATTAACGAGGCCAGAGCCACTAATTGGTGTGCTCCTTATGTAGCAAGTTGTACCGTAGCACAGTGAAGTAGGAAGAGGCCGTAGGGACTATCAAGGGAAAGGACTTGTGGAAAAAAGGATCTAACAAAGCAAACAGCAATCGTTTGGTTCTGCTGTTGCAGACTAACAGCTGTTTGCCTATAATTTGTCCTTTTTGTTTACCTTTTGTGAAGAACTTGATGACAGGGTATAAAAAGCCCCTCTCTGCATCTCAGTACTTCCGTCTGATTGTGAAACAGTCATCTCCCGTTCCTCCGAATGAATCAGATGCTGTGAAACAACAAGCCCACAGGCAGTATCATCATTTCCAGCCCGTGTAATCAACACTCCAGGCTGATGAGGCAGATGATGAAAACATCCGCCCATGAAAACCTTTGGTGTTGTTGAAGGGACACAAAAGGAAAAACAAGCGCAGACAGGAACTGATTCATACGGTCACCACGGAAAGCTCCAACGCATCATCAAGCCAGAGATGGAGAGTGTAAACTGTGATACAAAACTCACATTTTCCAGCAAATCAAATAATAACAGTCACTCACTTCAATGTTCAGTTTGCCAGCTACTACTGACTCAGTGATGGTTTGTGCATTTAGCCTCTTTACATCCTCTTTAGACAACCCAGTCACTGGAACAAAACGTTGTACTTTTCTGCAAACCACAGACACGTTGAATCTCATAATCACTGTAATCACATAGTCACAGTTTTCAACACAAGTTAATGTTGTGAATTCAAACAAAAACTATCACTTAGGTTTAGGCATCAAAACGACTTGGTTAGGTTAGGGAAAATATTGTGGTTTGGGTTAAATATAATTCAGCTTCACTTTAACATGCGAGGGGACATGAACCGTCTGGTGTCTGGTGTCTGTATGACGCAACGATCCACCCTGGCCTCCGGTTATCAATTAACTCTAATGCAAAGTCATCCGCTGCAATATCAGACGCTCAGAGCAACTGCTCCAGAATTCAGGTGGCGTAGTATAAAGAGTGACAAAGTCCACATAGGGAGGAAGTCAAGGTGATCGATTGGTCAAAGAAACATAGGACTTTGACCCTAGAGACCACTGTTTATGTCCCATGTGAAACCAAAAGTTGATGACTTATTTATGTTGACTTCTGAATTTAAGTTTAAAGTATGTGGAGCATCACAGTTTGACGCCTAGGGCTGTCAGGAGCATTAAAAAGTGATGCCAAGGGGTCCTGACCAAGCATCAATATGTGACGAGTTGGGAATGAGAACTGGTTGGGTCATTTACAGAGAAATGCACTGCAGCCTGGCTGATTGTGAAAGTTGTTGAGTCTCAAACACTCTTGTGTGTAACTGTTTATGACAAAGACTTCGGTCTGACCTCCACAGTCTGTATTTGAAAACATTATTTACTAGCAAATGATTATCAATGAACAATCCATGCATTCTTGCATTGTAATCACTAAAAATGCATCATTTAATTAAACATAGTGACACCTATGGAATTGTATAAGTGGTTATTTGGCTAGGAGTGTTTTTAGACCGAACACAAGAATTCAATGAAGATAAATTAAAGTGAAGCAATGGCTTGTAGATTCTGGTCTTCTTTTCCATTTTCCAAGTGACTGTTGGAAGAGTTGATGACAGCACAGGCAGGTGAAAGCCATTTATTAATACTGGGCTGAATTTGGTTGAAAATACTTTAAAGATTATCACCTTTATCCAACAGATTTCCAGTGATTTTTTTTTTCAACATGTAACAAGTTCTACAGGATCCTGAGAAAGCAAAAATCCTTTTGTGAAATACAGCTTGTTTAGTTCTGCCAATAGAGATGAAAACTATGATGTGTAATCACCACTTCTCCCTATCAGCATTGTAACAAAGAGAGGTTATGTTAGCATGAATATCCATGAGGAGTGCAATGTCACATTCTGTAGTCTGTTTCCAATCTGGGAACCCATCGGCTATCAGTCTCACGGCGTTCAGAGTCTGTTCATAGAGATTAGTCTGTTTCTGCTGAGGATTGCATTTGATTTTATTAAAGGAAAAGAGCATTGCGTTGTACCGTGTTGAAAATTAATATTGGTGTTTATGTTTTTACTTTTAGAGTAGAGCTGGGTGGTAATTCAGTATGATAATTTATCATCTTTTAATGGAATTGTATGGTGATGAATTCCTATGATGATATTGTGATACACAATTACACTATCTAAATTGATAATAACAAGCACATACTAATTTAAATGACTGAAAATCACACTTTACATTATCAAACAGTTCAATGCGATCAACAAACAGGACTTAAAATGGAAACCTTCCAGTAACACGCTAGAGCCTCATTTTAGCCACCTACTCTAGTCTGAACAACACAGGGATTGTTTTCAAATGTGCTACATGCTAAATTTGATTTGACTCACTCTCTGGTTCGATCAGCACTATCCGATGATGATGTAGCCTCTGGGGGCAAAGGCTAATATTCCAGGCTTTTCAGTGCAGCCAGCGAATATCCGTCCAAGACTTCCTCTTTCGAGTGGCGTTCATTGTTTACGGTTTGATTAGCAACTTGAGACGGGAGGATGGAGTTGGAACTGACAGATGAGGTGTATATAAACAGATGGCTTCATATAAATGCAGATAAATAATAACAAAAAGCGACTGAAAAGCTAAATTGTTGTCAGATGAAAGCTGATCCACACTGGACTGTTTACCTGCATGCTACCAAAGCATGCTCAAATGTGATCGTTTGGTAAGAATACATGAAATTAAAGTGAGTTGTGTTTTCCAACAGCAGTGTGAAGGATTTTCTTCATTCATTTATTCAGCATATTGTTCCACTTGTGCATGCCTAAACCCAAGAAGTGTGCTTATGGGAAGACCCCAGTGTAGTTGAATCCAACTATTGTCTTCATCTGATTACTCTATATTTGTTAAAAAATACAATATATTTGACCATATCGCCCAACCCTAGGTGAGAGTTGCTCTCCAACCAAAAATTCCTTTTCTTCCCTCACTGACAGAACTTCCTCTTTAAACATGTTGAAAGCAGGTCCCACTTCAGGGAGCAATCTGTGCCCTCAAATCAGTTTTGGTGGATGAAAACCTGGCCAGGCTGCTCACTTTTTGCTCGGTGGCTACCTTTGATTGACAGAGCGCTCCTATCGGGCACAAGTATACTTGCTCATACAAATTGATGGTCAGGTACAGGGGAGGTGGCACGGCTGACCTGCTAGCTAAGCACTCTGCGGAATAACCAATAAGAAAGGTTTAATAAGGTCCTGGAGAGCTGGGCTGGGGCAGTGGCACTCATTAGTGGAAAGTGAGATCAAGACAGATTTCTCTTGCACACAACACAGAGAGATGGCCGGACATCTCCATCCGTGTGCCCGGTCACTGGAGCTTCCTCTACTGAATATGCAGGCGATGTGAGGATAAGGACAGAGGTGAGAAATTGTACGAAAAGCAAAAAAGGAGCTTTTTTTTTTTTTTTTACTGGTAAACATACTGTCTGCTCAGTTAGAGGTTAACAGGGTGTTGGTAGATGAGGTTTATCATTCACTTAAAGCTGCAGCGGGAGCAGAGAAGAGTGGAAAATAAATTGGCTGGTAAAGAGTGACTTGCTGGCACTTAATTGCTGTTTGCTTCACCCTCATTTACAGAACTCAGTAGCAGTCCTTGGTGTCTTTTGGCTGAGGACTGAATCAAAAACTCTCTCTGGGTATTAAAAAACAAACACATGTGACAAACACTTTAGAGCAATTTCCAAAATACCACCAGAACTCAAATACGTTGAGGTCAGTGAATGACAAGCCACCCTACAATTCCTGACAAGACTCTCGGGTATCCTGAGAAACAATAGCACCTCCAGATACACTGCAGTCAATTACAGTGATGTGAGATGCGGGGGCAGACGGAGAAAATGACAGTTGGGAGACAGCTCTCTTATCATTGTCCTTCTGTTGTGGCCACTTTGAAACAAGTGGAGCTATTTGTCTGGTAGTGAGGTATGCTGGAGGGAAGAGAAGGAAGGCTTTTATCTCGCAGAGAGACGAAGAAAGGAATATGCAAGAAATGTAGCACAGACTAAAAAGCTAGAGCTAAACAAGAAAAGGGATTTTTTGAGAGAGCAGGAGAGTTGTGTTTTTGAGAGAGTTTGTCAGGTAAAATGGCAGGAGAGGAGATAGAGAGTCCTTGCAGGCAGGTAGCTGGGGACAACGGGCTGACAAGGCTGCTGTGATGTTTGCTTGGGCACGAAAGCACACCCCTAATGTGCAGCATCAATCAAGATGCTGCCCACCGCACAGCATGGCAACTTTTATCGCCGCTCATTAAAGTAAGTGCAGATATTTTATGCATCAGTTGGAATGCAAGGACTTTTTCATGCTAATTTCCCTCCTTTAGATTCGTTATTCATCATCTTTGATCAACGGGGTCTTGTACACAAATAAAGTGGAGTGGAGTCTGTGCGCCTGATGAATCTGGAATCCACCATGTGCTGAAATCATCACATCTGTGGATTGCGACTGCTGCTTAAGTTAATTTAGCAAGCTCAGGAGTTTCGTGTATTTTTAATGAAACTGTATAATATATTTAAGCCTCCTCCAGTTGTTGAACAAGACTTTTCTTTTCAGTCATATTAAGGTAGTAAACACTGACTCCTTTTTACAAGGGAGTATTTATCATCCTTTAAGGCAGGGATGAACATAGCCGCAAGACATTTTTTTGCAGCGTGTCCAGCAACGGTGGCACTAGCACCCAAGTGCAAATATTAAGGTTAATAATCAAACAAAGTCCTATTTTCTGGAAGACCGAAGCTCTCTGATAATGTATCAATAATCAAGGAATTATGGTGTTACCTCAGATCCACACTGAAACAAAAAGTCCTTGATTTGAACACTATATTGTGTTCTTGTACTATGTAGTAGCCTAACTACACAACCTGGCCCGAGGCAACAAAGAGAAAAGCTCTTTATTTGATATATTATCAAATTCTCAAAAACCTATCAAATATATATTTTTAGAGGTACATACACATACAGTATTTTTATTGTTATGTTGTTATGTTTTATTGTTATATTTTTATGTTATGTCTATTTAAACTAACCTGACTCCGCCAGATGGATTGAGTCGCATGATTCTTATTTGCTCAGCATATCCATTTGGGAACTCTCGTTTGGAGATCTTTTGGGAAGGGGCGAAAATACTGGTCACTGATTGGATAAACCATTTATCACCAAAATACGGGCCAAATCAACCAATCAGATCAACGAAGCATATGATGTACTAACAGCGTCGAGGCAAAGCTCAGAAAGTAAACAACATGTCGGTAAAGGATATTTCCCGTTTGTAACGTGAATTTAGGGATAAAAGGCTCAATTTCAGGAGCCCGGTCCATATTCAACAGAAGGATCACAGAGAAAAAAAACATTTTGTTTAAATCGAACAGTCACTTCTCGTTTCGTCACACTCAAAACCAACGCTGATTGGACATTCTCTTGGCAAACTTTTCTCGGCTGCACATTACCAGACTGATCTGCGAGTAAAATAAAATGGAGCTTGCGAGATCAGGATGGCCTCATAAGGCTATATTTAAACATGCAAAACAGTTAAATGAATCTTAGCTTCCACTCAAACCATGCGGCAACCTCACTTGTCTTCCTAAAAGGGCAACAGTATGCAGTACAGTTCGAGTCTAAGCCTAATCCTCACTGGCTGTTTTTTTGGCCAAGGAGTCCATCTGTGCCCGGTGGTCAGAGAAATCACTCTGATTGGCAGCTCAGTCAGAAGAGGCTAAAGTCAAGAGGCTGTGAGATGGAAAACATACTTGTTATATCAGGTAAGATTATTATTATGAGCCATTGAGCTCTTCATCAAAAACTGTTCAGAACTGTTATTGTTCAGTTACACATATCAGATTGTGTCTTAACTGGCTTGACGGTCTTCTGGTTTCCCTTTATGAATAATGAATACAGACTCCTGCTGCCTGCTCGTATGGAGAGTTATTATCTATCACGCAGGCGCAGAATGTATATGCAAGTTGGCTGTCTTGCTGTGTTCAATTAACACTTTTTGGGCAACAACAGGCAACGCTACAGTCAGCCTTCGTCGCCGCTAGCTCTTTGAAGTCGGCCTGGTGCGTCCCTGCTTTTAAAGTGGAGAACAAACAGCGTGTGGAAATCAAAGTTTCTGTTCTTCAACGCTTCCCCTGGGAGCAATTCCCTGATGAAAAGAACATTATGTCCACACTTTCTTTGCACCCTGCTATCTTCACTCCAGGTCCATCCAACACTGATAAGATAACTTAAAATGCCAATGGTCAGCTCTGAGATAGAATGAACTTGTGAACTTTGCCCTGAATATCCTTCCCTGTGGACCATTTTGCCTCCCTTGTGAACATGTTAGCAGATAAAAGGAGGTTAGCATGAGAAGTTGAATTGTGTTTTGGTTCTGGTCCCAGCCTTTGAAATCTAAGCTTCTCCACACTGGACCCCCCTCCCCCCCTTCGGCTGTGATGCCGTTTCTGCTTTACAGCATACGCAATGGGAATTGAACCCAATGTTTAGTTTTAATTGATTTTTTTATGACCAAACGTGAGCAGTGAACACCCTCTCTGATTAGAGACACGGTCGCAGATCTGAGAGCTGCTAATCCACTGCTAAAAGGAAAGTGCCGAGCCTTTGAATCAAACAGCCTTTTTCTTCCAACCTTTCCTATTTAAGCTGCTTCTCAGTCCAGGCAACATTTATTGAATTACACGGTGGCAGTTATTTGGAATTCTGTTTTCTCCGAGTAGCTCTCACCTGGTAGTTAGCTTTTGTCGCTCCCCACCAGCTGAGACTCCAACTTAACAAGCATAAAGGCGGGTAAGCCGGGAACAAGAGGGATAGAGTGTTAAGTGCAAAACAGCAGAGCGCTCCACAGCCAGGTTTACCAAATCTTTGGCGAGAGAAGCCCCAGAAATAGCTGGCTCAAGCTGTTTAACATATTGAACAGTCTGACATTGTGTATTGGACTGCCATGTCCTTCACAGAGTTGCTTTGAATGATACAACCGACATTATAAATAGTCACGCTGAGGGCGTTTTGAGGATCATTCTCCTTGTTTTAGAAAGGCCTGGTAAAAGGTTGATCTTGGCTTTGCCACGCCGACCTCAAGCAGCTTTATACCCACCGCCCTGCGAGGCAAACTGCCGCTCTCATCTGTAATCTATTATTCATAACTAAGAGGCAGAGACGAAGACTGGGAAAAGCAGATAACTTGGTCGCTTTTTTCTCCATCCATCCCCACCACTGTATTACTATTATCCAGAGGCCATTGTGTGGGAAAACAAATGGAATGATTGTCTTTTGTTGTACAGGAGGGAAATTTTGTACTCTGTGCAGAATTTGAATGTAGACTTGCTATTCAGAGCACACGAGCTATGACTGCCAGTTGCATTGTGCAAATAATGATGCATGGGAGGGATCAGATTAAAATGTATGCTCTGGGTTGGGGTCCAGCTCAAAATCTATTTCCAGCAGTTTTAAATTTGAAAAAAGCAAAAGGGAGTGTATGTTTTGGGGTTTGGTGTTAATTTGATACGTCAGTCTTTCTTGTTGTTTGATCGATCTGGCCAAATCTTAGTTTGTACGAGTCTGTCGGGGCAGAGGTAGTGTTTTGAATGTTGACGCCATCTCTTCAGTTAAGACATGCCCATTTTAAAAGCTTTTTAGAAATCTATCTAGAGGTACCCTTACCTAAACCATTACCTAAACCATTCTATAACCACAACCCAGCCTAAACACTACTCTTAGCTGTAGCAATCTCAGAACCCATCACCTATCTGACACTTTACCCCCTCTGGTGGCAACAGTTAATATTTCAGATTTTCTAGTGTAGCCACCGGATATCCGGACCAAGGCTTCCTCTTCCAGCGGCCTTCATTGTTTATGGTCTGATTAGCAAACAACTTAACAAAAGCTAATGAAGAGCTAAATCGTCGTCACACAATAGCCCATGGGTTCCATGATTGCTCTCCACATGGACTGTTTACCTACATGCAACCAAAGCCTGCTTAAACGTGATTGGTCAACACTATACGGACTACAAACTTGCAGTACCCAAATCTTGTCCTGTGGCCTACAGATTATATATTCACACACATAATCGGTTTATAAAGATTATGGCTGTGGTACTTTACTTTGTGGGTCTTTTTGTCCATGCCATGTGAGTTATATAAGTACACATCCCCCTATTACACATGCAAAGACACAGAATCTCTCCTTCATATGCAAAGAGCAACAGCCATGATTAGAAGCCCTGGTCTTATTGTGGGGGCTGATAAATGTCTCCTGTTGCTGTGATAATTAGTAATCATTATCAATTTACAGTGGACAATTGTTAACTAAGCACCTAAAAAAATTCACAGATGATAAACCATTACGAGACACTTTTTGCTTGTTTCTCTTAGTAAATTAATGCCGTGATAACACACTTCGCTGAACTGGGACGCCCAGAGCTTTAAAAGTACCTTTTTTATTATCTCTGCCATATGTTTAACTACAAGCTCGGTCTCTCTGCCTCTTCATAAAGCAGGTGGTGTTTTCCTGGGCGTCCATTTCACACTTTTGTTCACGCTACACAAAAGCTGGGAGGACAAGGGATCAACACCTTATCATTAGACTCCAATTTTGAAAAATCACAAGAAACACGAGAGACCGGGCATGCTGAGAGGAGCTGTTGGGCTGATAAAGCCAGTCCGTGAGCTGTTGGTGAAGAGAGAAATCAGAGCTATGCCTACATCTCTCTCAGCTTTCAATGACTCCATTCCCCCACCACACATTACGCCACAGCGTTCCCACCAGAGTGCCAAATTGCCTCCACATTGTCACCTGTGCAGGTTGTGTGAAGTTTTCACATGGTGGGGCGCTTGAGTTATGGCTGACTGCGGCTACAGATATTCAATCTATCCGCCCAGACTTGAGGTAATAGACAGTGGGGGCTGAGGTATTATAATTGAAAGGCCCCTTCAATAGCGATAAATAATGAAGTTTCCCTAGGGGCCATTAGAGGTTGGGGAAGGGAGTGTGTCGGGTGAAGGGAGGTGTTCTCATATATATCGAGCCAGCCTGTTAACCCCACACTGAGTGAGGCATGGAGGGAATATGATACAGGTGTGAAAACACAGGAGGGGGAGTCGCTCACACTGCTTCATTATGAGTCAACCGGAACAAGTCTATGCATGACTAACTGTTGTATTAGCTGAGGGACTATTTACTGACAATTTATTTTCAGTTATTAGTAGACACTAAAGGACCTTACCAGTGGTGTTTGTAAGTTATAGCCCATGAACTACAACATATATATACTTCACTACTTTTCAACACATTGTTACATGTAGATAGTTAGATAGTTGTCAACAGTGTGTTTCCATTCAGTAATACTGTTTTATGTCCACCGTAATAGATTACACAGGTCAAGTTAAAAGCCTGAATATGGATTTTCATACAGAAGTTATAGGACTTCAATTGCTGCCTGGAATGGTAGCAATTGGATTCGATCCATTATCTGTCAGTTTGACCAGACTGATTAACTTTTGCTTCAGTTGTGTAATCACAAGCTGTTTTTATGTACAAACTCTAGGCAATGTCTTGAGAATCAGGTCTGGACAATGTCTGGAGGTTCTATTAAACACATGCAGCACACAACAGGAGACTGTCTGTGTCAAATGGAAATACTCTGGTTTGGGCGAGGGATGGCGTGTGGGTAGAATGTGCATGATGCGGGACATGACGCAGACTATAACGCGTTGACGGAGCCAGTTCGTAATTTGATCATAAACGACTCAGTCTCTCAGTCTTCATTGTATATGTCTGATGATTTCATCAACAAGTTTCTCTTCGTCTCTTCAGTTTGACATTTTCATTGCTGTAAATCACCTTTCTTCTTTACTGTCTGAGGTATGTTTCATTCCGGTAACTACGAGAAACGTCATTATCATCATCATCATCATCATCATTATCGTCCTCGTCACTCTCTGTGGATACACCGGAGAATGAGCGGCTGTATTCACACTGGGACTAGCTCGGAATGAAACGGTCTTTGTACTAGGGAGCTGGGAGGGTAAACTCCAGTCCAGTCCAACTGAGTCCGACAGCTGGATAATTTCAGGTTTTCGGTGCATGAGTGAAAAAAGCTACACTGAACTGCATTACATTAGTCAGTTATATTATCATTTTTAGGTATATTCATACTAGAAATTAATAGAGGCTAAGTACTTCCATATAAAACACTCTACACACTGTATAAGTATACCTTATTTGTAGTTAGCTCAAATGTGCCCATCCTATCTATACTCTGTTGGGTAGTCTGTGGTACGCATGAGGTGTATTCATTTTTTAGGTTTTACAGACATTTTTTTAGCTGTTGTCAGTGAGAAACCATAACAACATGATGGCTGAGCTCTTTAGATTTATTCAAATATAAACAGAATTGCTGGCTGCTTTGATGTTTAATAAAAAGGTAAATATCTAACTGTAGCCTGGATGCAGCGCAATACTTTGTGGCAGAGGAGGAACATAATCAAGATGCAATCAACTTTTCTTTTCCCCAGACTATGCACATTCCTACCATGCCACTCACATGCCACTGCCTATACTGTAGTGTATGCACATAGTAATTGGCACACCCTCAAAGCGCTTTCAAATCAGGCAAAATTAGCAGCATGCTGCAGCTTCTGACAGATATGAGCTTTTCAATCCTCTTCCCAACTGAGTGGAGGAGTTTTCTATGTCTTAATTACCTCACATTTGGCACAGTATTCTGCAGAGCTAGTGGGAGCTGCGGGGAGTTAGGGACTCAGCTGAGACACTCAGACAGCGGTTGGTGACAGAAGCCAGGGGAGGATGCAGTGGAGAAAAGGCTCCAGCTAGCATGGCTGGGATGACAGCAGCAGTGGCAGAGGGGGCCGGATATCCCAGAGGAAGAGCAGAAGAAAGAGGAAGAACTAGCTCAAGGGAGAATTCCCCTCAGGCACATATGGCAGAATTGAAATATCCATATGCCAGCGCAAAAACAGAAGATATTCAGTGTGTCGATGCTCTCAGTCTCTTGCTGCTTTTTCCTTTGGAGATATTGTGAACTGGCTGCTCTGTTTTTATTTTGCATACAACTCCAAACCCCGCAGGGAATTCTGACAGTAGAGGCAAGACGGGGATGTTGCAGAAGCACTAGACTGGGAGTACAATGTCATGGTCAGTGTGTGGAGCTGAAAATATTATTTTTTATCTCAAAGCTGCACAGAAACAAAAAGTCTATTTTTTGCTAAAAAATTCAATATAGCTTATACACATTTACTTATGTGGTCAAAATTATAATTATCAAAAAGGAGACATTTATACTTCAGTTATTTTTCATCAGTAACAGCAACTCCTACAGAGTTTTTTGTATTTCATTCGTACAATTTTATGATGTAGGAAATTTAGTCAAATGTCAAAGTACACTTTATTCAATTCTAATATATGTACAGTACATAATATATATATAAATTCTTTCAGACCAGTGTTAACCAGTATAGAAAAACACAACACAACAATGGTTTAATTAATAATTATATATGAATCGTATAAATATCCGGTAGACGAGGGGCTGATGTTAATTTAAGCACTCCGTACGTGACTGACTATGTACGATCACAGAAATACTGTGAGATTTCATTATTACACTAACTTAAAGAAGCAGCATGTGCAAAAAGTTGCATGTGGCATCCTGTTTCTACTAAACAATTTCCCCCTGGGATTATTAAAGTATTTCTGATTCTTATTCTGACATCCTTCTGTGTCTCATGCTGGACAATAGCCCCTTCCACACAGAGATTCCACAACAGCGCCGCAATGAAGGTACACCGCAACGCCAGCTGTGTTTATTCGCACAGGACTAAGCAGTAGTGTAATGCTGCCCCAGGGTGTGGGTGTGCCCAGAGGCGCAACAGATCCGTCCAGAAAAGGAGGAATCAAGGAAATTATAGTGGGGATCAGCGGTAACATTAGCAAGCTTTAGCTTCCCCCCTCCAGGTGGAATACAGCTGGTTGCTAATGACAGCTTGATGGCACTGTGTAGACTTGCTGAAGGGTAAAATGTTTTATATTGTTTGTATGCTTTACAGCATGCCATCATCACACCACCAAAGTTCACATTGTGTTACCTATAGCAACACCAGCTTCTGGTAAGTGGTTAACTGGTGCCATGGGAAATGCCCACATAGAGGTTTTAGGCTTATTACTGTCTTGCTCTGAGCTGAACACTACGTAGCTGAATGTATGCAGCAAAAGCTCAAACACGTTCTCAACCGGGTCAGCAACCCCCCTACACACTATCCAGCTCCCTTACGGCCCCCAATCTATTAAAATGTAGGTTAATTGTGTTCCCTGAATATGAATGGTGATAATTATTCTGTTATATCATTAAAAAAAGCAAGTCACTGAATGCCAAATAACAGATTTAATTAAATTGGACAGTTGGAATAGCATTAGTTTTCCAGGGAGCAAAAAGGCCATGTTTATAGAACATTTTAGTCATATTAAAGTGATAAACAAATGTAACAGTCAGAAATTTGACAATCAAACTGTAATTAGGTGTCATTATTGATCACAAACAGCAGCCAATTAGAAAGCAAACACTTAGATGGCAAGCGTTTTTATTCATTGTTCCAACGGAAAATAAGAGCAACTTATTGAGGGAAAAGTCTGAGGCCACTGGGGAAGAAGCAGAGGGGTATGTACGCTATCTATGTGAAATGATATGATCAGATTTTTCACAATGTTTGATAGATAACTGCATCATTAAAAATGTTTCATAGGAAAACAAGGCAGGGAACTAACGATTATGTATAATACTAACAACCACAGGATACTGATAGCCTATGATGAACAAGCATAAGAATAAAACCCTTAAGCTGCATCACAATCTTTGGGCCAACATTTCTCAAAGGAAGAAAACTGAACGGTTTAAATCATTTATTGTACTGCTATATAAATGTGGTACATGCCACTTTGAAGATGCATCAGCTTGGATTCTGTCATCATCGGTTTGCTCTTCCAGCGAGGATTCTAGTGGGCATCTCTCCAGAAACCCAGGCTGAGCTCTGTCATGGGTGATCCAGATGATTAAATAATTAGACCTGCAGCGGTCTGGGGGAGAGCGTCAAATAACATAACCCAGTTCATAGCCTAGGCCCACAGGGGGTTAAATGTAATGAAAACCTGGCTAGTAAGTGCAGAGTAGGCTAATCGAAGTTCCACTATAGGCTGTGGTCATGCATAAACGATCTAACAAAGAGCGGGGAGAGCTGATTGTACAGACCACTGACCTAAAGATGAAGCTTCTGGCTATGCCAACAATAGTGAAGTGGGTGCAGCCGCAATCCCTCAGTCGAGTCCCCTTCTCTCTGTTCATAAAGCACTGTTGCTCGCAGTTTTCAAACATTCCCCACGCAAAAGTAATAATTATTTTTGTATCAATGGTGTCTCAATCTGCTCCGTGCAATGAGCTGCAGCTCTGTCAGAATTAGACTAGATGCTAGGTGCTGCTTCTGGTACGCTTATGAAACGTACTGCGGCGGGTCTAGGGGTATCACAAGCACAGTCTGGAGTAGCTGGGAAAGCATTATGAAAACAGAGCTTCAGATGGTGGTAAAGGTGGTAAAACCAAGTCTTACAATAAAAAAGTGGCCACACACAAAACGAGAACACCCCAAGAACAGCTCAATGTCTTCCTTTCAAAAATATTGCTTTTGATGTCCCCCAATGGTTTTGAAAGTCTCCGTTGGAAAATGCTACTCTAACACCATTAAGGTTTGTATTATTGACCTTTTCTTACCCGTGTTCTGGCTGCAAAATGTCTAGAGGATCAAATCCATTATCAACAGTCTACCTCTCAAATGTCAGAATCAAACAAAATCATTTCCGAGACACCAAAGGGCTCCAATCACTTAAGTCCTACATTAAATTTAATACCTCTGGTTAGTTATAAACTTATGATAAAAGACTAATTTGTCTTATACCCAGGCAATTTCCAGCAAGTGTTTTCTCCCCGTTAGTTGATAGTGGAAAAGCACAAAAAGACCCTGCAGAGAGAACTGACTCCTGCAGGCGCGAGCAATGAACCGCAGAGGCTGACACCCGAGGTGTTGGTGTAAAAACTGTTCCTGTATCCATGCTACAACACTCTGCTGCCCAAGCCCATGTTTGCTCGCTCACTCTTTTAATTAGAATGGTCAGCTGAACCATGCGCAAAGACAGCCTCGACATGACACTGATGTAAGATGCTGTGATGCTGCAGAGCATCCTTGTCCACATAAACAACTGGACTGGGGGTGGATGTAAAGAAGACTTCTCAGTCATGTCTGCTCAGTGTCATAGTAGTTCTTCTGATGATACGCAGTCGACTGAGGCTTTATGTGGGAACCTACCGTGTATCATTTCTGTCCACACAGTGTACATCTGCCTCCAGTTCAATTGTGCTCCCTTCACTAAACTGCCTCTATTCCCTTGATGTGGCATTGATCTGTCTACTCAGAGCATTGTCTGTGCCAGCCTGACCAGCGCCATCAATATTGCATCATGTTCAGTCTAAACAGCTCAGAACTCTTTTGCAGTCCATCTCGGGAGAGGTAATAAAATTCATGCTTGCCTTCATTCCCTTGGCGGCCGATCTCACCCTTTAGCTTTGTTTTGCACACCAGAGGACAGAATAACTCAGGCGCTCTCCTTTTGTGCCAAGATGTGAGGTTAGAAAATTATACTCCAGGGTTATGCAAAAAGTGACTTTTACATTATTAATCGCCTCAAACATTAATTAGTAATCCTCGGTAATTAGCGTTTGGTCCTTTCATCACCGGGAATCAGCTGTTCCGAGAAAATTAAATGTTTACCAGAGAGCGAGTCAATATTTGCTCGCCGGAAGTTAATTTGAATTATCTCAAAAATGACTTCCGAGCACCCAAACCCACCTGAGCAGCGTACCAAACGGCTCTGTCGTCTGGAACGCAGTCAGACCAGATTTTGGCCCGAACTCCACCTGGCTTTTTTATTGTTTCCTCCTCCATCTCTCTCCTGATCCTGGTGGTTTCATCTGGCAGACGCAGCAATGTAGTGGAGCATGAAGATATTAAATTAAACCAGGAGGAATCAGCCATGCAGCTGCCACAATACCCTCTGGGAAATATAGTAAAAAATGGAAAGCGTTTCCAGAGGATGATATGTACGTCGCTGGCAGCACATTGACTTCAAGCCTTTTGGCTGTAACTGCCTCTTAGGCCCTGATGGCTCTGCGGTTATGCTGATGTTTAACTATCTCACTTTTAATGAATGGCCTGAAAGGATCATCTCAGAACCCACAGTGTGTATTGTTATGACACAGAATGGAATTTAATAGTGATTAACGTAACACGTAACTAGGGTTACATGACAGGCTTCATGTCTAAATTGGTTGTTTTGGTTGAGCCACCAAAGGGACCTACCAAGGGCACGGCCTATTTCTGAAGGCGTTGTGGCTGAGCTTGCTAACGATCTCGTCCAGTGCAACAACCCCAGGCTGCCATCTTGGACACTATTTTAAGAACACGGAAAGAGGAAATGGGACTTTTTCCCCGTTCCCGTCCATTGGATAGGCCACACATTTGCATGGTAAAAGATCTAAAGGATATATTTATAATTTAAAAAATCAAGTCTTATGTAAGCATTCTTTGAAGTAACTCCCCCTAATCATTTAATAGGGCATCACTAATGCACTCTAATTTGTTCTAATTGAATTTGACTATGCAGTTTGACTGGAGCAGATGCATTTGTGAAGAGAAAAATGACTTCTCTTTTACACTATCATGTTCATACACCATCCAACAGTTAAGATACACAAATAAATGAGGGCTGCAGCATCAGAGGCGGTGTCTCTAATTTGCACATTTGGGTGTTTTTCAGTGCTAGAGTTTGCATATGAATGTGAAGTTGAGTTTCTTTTTTTTGTTAAATTAGCCTCATTGCTGAAATTTTTAATTTACAGGATGTAAATTATGGCTTCATTAATGGTTAATCAATTGTTTACTATTACTTCATTAAGCAGTTATAAGTAATCAAAGCCCTTAAAACCTGTAATGTATTTCTCGAGACTAAATCAGGAACCTACAAAGATGGAAAAAAAAACATTCACAGGCATATCACAGGAATGCGTTGACATGTTTAATGTCATTCAAACATGATCTCTTGAGCAGCTTAAATCTCTCAAACAGGCTGGTGTCAGTGGATGTTACCCCAACTAAAGGGTCAAACTATTCAGTTTGTCACTGTTGCTGTCTCTCTCATTGCTTGCAGAGGCTAGTCAAGGTCAGCATAGACATATTCCTCCCAAAATGCCTTTGACAGGTAACACAATGACATCCAGGAGGACAGGATGTGAGTGATATTTCTAAAAGCCTCTTTCATAAATAGCTGCTGTCTGTCCTTCATGACTTCCTTCCCCTGACAGGCTGATTGATAGGGATGCACATAATCCATTATTTTGTCCCATTGATTGAACCCAGCAATCAAAGATCAGTGTTGTGGCAGTGGTAACTGGACCCTCCTACAGTATAAGACAGCTCCGTCGCACAGGCGCAAGGAAAGGTGTCAGCCGCCGGCCTACTAATCACCCCATGCTGTGAGTAATGGCTATGAAAGCAATCACAGGGGAAATGCATCATCTCTACAGTCCCTCGATCTATCAACCTGACTGGCTCTCATTTGACTGAAACGCATGCCAACGTGAAATATGACGCTTTGTCAAAGGCAGAGCACGTTGGATCTGAAGCTGCAGAATGTAATAATTAAACACACCCATAAAGACCCATTGTATTTCATCCATTGACATGTACGTGTTGCGCATTTCTGGAGCTGTTTCCGTGGGTAAACATTTCATGCCTGGCTCCAATGCATAATTACAATGCTTCACCAGTTTATACAGAGTTACAATATACTAACAATCATTTTCCACTTCAGTCATCTTTCAATTTGTTTCCCCACATGATATCTACAGAGTAATGGTGGAAGAAGAAAGAGATGCCTCACTTGCAGACCATCAAAAAACCGTTTGTCAGAGAGTTAGATGGGTTTCGCCCAAACAAAAGCCACAAGCGGGCTCCCTCACCTAACCCAACCTTTTGACGGTTTGCATTCTGAAGGGGAGCAGGAAAGATTCCCTGGTTTTCTTTACAAATCGGGGATATTTGAAGTTGTTTGTGTTGCAGTTTTACATGTAATTTCACACAGTGGGGAACATTTCCTCTCCAACAACAGGAGTCCTCAGTCCCGTCACCTGGCAATCTGTAGACTGGCCTATTCTCCAGAGTGCCTCTCCATTATGCAGCATGTCGTTAATCTCAACAGGTACCCAAAAATATTTGCACAAGGAGCCCTTGATTTGCTAGTTCAGGAGTAAACTGAAGGTAGATGACAACATCAAGGCAGAGTTGGAGACAGGAGGATACAGGCAGAGTTTCCTTTCAACAAGCGCTAATGCACCAATTTAGCAAAGCTAAATGACCAGCAATGTCAAACGGGTTCATTCACCCCATAACAAATTCAGATGATGATTTATGTTTTTGTACATCTAACGAATGCAATATTTGTCATTTTGAAACAAATTGCCACCGCATCTCTGGAAATGAGTTCTATAGATTTTCCTCTGCTCGTTCTGGTTTTCTCTCAGCAAGGTTATTACTTAATTAGATCGGAGGAAGGCTCTGTCAGATATCTCCCCTGCCTCCGACTGAGACTCGCCTTACCTCAGTCGCTCACATAGAATACTGATCATTTGCTAGACACTTTAACCAATTACCTGACATCAAATCTGAGAAAAATACATGAATACATTTCCACAAAATCTGTTTCTACTTTTTGTTCCCTTGTTGCTGTGAGGGAGTCACTGTTTTCAAGATTAGATGGGATTTCAATTTCCAAGTTTTATTGTTAATTACACAACAAACTGATTTTAATTGAAATAATTTCAAATAGAACTAAATATTATACATGTTCATGATGTTCTGAATCATAATAATAATAGCTTGGAGTTGCATTTTTTTATTGCTCAAAATGGCTGTATTATTCAATTATTCTACCAAAAGACCTGTGTCTTCCCGTAGGATTCGGTGAGCGATCTGGGCAGGAGCAGCTGTAAAGCATATATATTAGAGGTGTCAAACATACGCCCCAGGGGCCAGAACTGGCCCACCAAAAGGTCCAATCTGGCCCAGGAGATGACTTTGCAAAGTGTGGAAATTGCAGAGAAGTCATTAATTCCACTTTAAGAGTAGCAGGCCCTGCTGGATACGTTGTTATAGATGTCACGTGCTTACGTACATGCTTAATGACACAACACTGTTAAGTGTAGGCTACAGTTCATGCAGGGGCTGCTGGTGAAAAATGTCTTTTTTAAAAGGGAGAAAATTGGAAGAAAAATGGATCCACCCTGAGCAGAATACCGTTTCTTAAGATATCTTGGGGCTGTTCATCATTAATTTTGTAAAGATTGTTCATTAATTATGGATGTTTTTTTATAGAATGTATGGTACTTCTTTACAAAAAAATGCAATGTAAATAGGGACAAATGTGGAGGTTCATCAATTATTATGCAATGGTTTGACACCCCTTTGACAACTTTGACACCCCTGATATATAAGAAAGCATAACATGACATAACACAATTATAATGCTAGCATGCTGATGCTTACCAGGTAAAATGTTAGTATGATAATGTGGTATTTAGCACTTAAGATGCTTTAACACCGCCGGTTCCCAAAAAAGCAAAGTGTTTTTAAAAGTGATTCCTGTCAGCAGGAAGTTACCACCAGGCGTTCAGCGGCAGAGCAAAATCTGGACACATTTACATAAGTGGTAACCACTTCATACTCCTACCACCATGATCCAAACCACTTCCTCTGCCTCTGATGGGAATGTCGTTCAGTTTGCAGATATTTGGTCAGAAACCGACGCTGAGGTAAAGTCAGGGGTCACCAAAGTCTTTAGGATTCATCATCTGGGTATCATTGATGGGAAACTTTTATTGCAATCCACCTCTTAGTCACTGAGACGGAGGGAAAGTATGTTTTATCTGCATCGTATATGATATGGTGTGTGTGAATTCAAATATAACAAAAATGGGAAAAAGAGAAAGAGGATTTACTTCAAAGTGAGATCCAATCCTGATTAAATATCAACATGTCCACATATGGTGCCATAAACCTCATCCCAAGTAACCCACCCAACCTAGATCTGGCAATCTGTGCAGCCGATGTGACTTGTGGTACTGTTCTGAAATGTTAATAAAGCCAAATTGACTGGTGCACTATTCTCTGCAGGAAGTCCGTAGCCTGTGGCTGCTCACTAAATCTCAATGACTTCATTAACTCATTACCATGAGTCACAGTGTGCAGTGCCAACAGCAATTAAAACACGACAGAAAAGAGCTGTGTCCTTGGGCCGCTGTTCTGCTCGCGAGATTGATACGCTTTACTAGATTTAGCAGGATGATTGACATATCAATAGGTGCCGAGGTGGTTTAAATGGACTCAGTCAATATTCACATTTGTCTCACTTGTGACTGAAGCAAATTGTGCACACCTTGTCAAGTGCTGTCTGTTTCTGGGCTTAAGGTTGTGCGACAATGATGTTGTTGCAGCAGGATATCCATCCAGGAGTCAGTCGTGCCTTTGAAGCTTTTATTCAAATTTTTAATGCTCCAAAAAATGACTTTTTAACTTTTGGTAATTGAAAAATCACCAAAAAATAATGAAAGTGGAAGTTGGTTAAAAACATTCTTAAGGGGACTGAAAGGTCACTAAGATTTTTTTTCTCCCAGTATAGAGAAGACTGGTTAA
This sequence comes from Echiichthys vipera, assembly GCF_963691815.1. Lineage (NCBI taxonomy): Eukaryota > Metazoa > Chordata > Actinopteri > Perciformes > Trachinidae > Echiichthys > Echiichthys vipera. Next base: position 22,281,409 of record NC_139843.1, on the reverse strand, counting down.
TATTCATCCAGTCTTTTGTCTTTTTATTCAACCAGGAGGCCAAAGGAGATGGAAAAATCGTAACTTTCAATGAATATGTCAGGGTTTTAATTCAACTCTCCACTCTGTCTTTTGTAGAAACACATTTCTATTCATGAAGCCAATCCTCCATAGTCATGACACTGCATACTTATGTTTCTTTTGTAAAACTCCAGCTAAAATGGTAATTAAATTGCAACTGTGGGCTTCTGTCCCCTATGCAGACTTAAAGAAGCCTTTATCTTAGCAAATGACTGGCAGTTGATTATGAAAAACCCAACATTTCTTTTTTTTTTTTCCTGCTACGTGAAAGCCGTCCACCCACACCTTCTGCTTTTGTGCGCACTATTGTTATGGCTCCATTGTTAATGAGTTTAGAATTAACTGGCTGTAATGACTGGAGACTGGAGCCCCTGCTGAGCCTGATTGTGATGTTGAATGGGGAGCTGGAGGAGTAATGTATGGATGGATGGATGTGCACACTTTGTGCAGGTATGCGTCTGTCGTCCGCTCGTCGGGATAAAATACAAGTGCTGGCACTACTGGGAGGGTCGTTTTCAGGGATGGTCACGCCTTGATGCTCGTTGCTGTGCAGACTGACATCAGGTGCCACTCTGTGGTCAGTCATCTACCTTAAGGGATTGGTTTTATTGTGACAGGCAGACATCAGCTGGTAAAGCTGTGGCCTCAGTCAGCTGGAGGCATTAGACTCTGCCAAAGCAAATAAATTGCAATTTTCTTGGCATTAAAACATGTAGATTTGGATACATTCATTAAGATTAGACCAGTTTTTCTTTCAGTATCATGTTGGACAGTAACCCATTCAGTGATGTAAGGGATTACACACTGGAAAAACAGTCCAGAGACTCTTCCAAGTCTCAGTTCCAATTCAACCCCTAGTGCTCTCTGTGATCACCTAAAGTGTGTTTTATAAGCTCACATTGAATTGCACCATTTACATATGTAGACATATCTACATATCATCAGACAACTGAACAAGCATAAAATGGTGACTAGATTGCAGCTCTATACTGCTGCCTGTTAACCAGGCAAACAATCATTTCAGCACTATACTGTTCTAAGACATTGGTAACAACCATAGACTGTATATAAAGATGGATGGCTTGACAGCTCCCTGAAAGTGAAGCAAAAGCATCCAGATCCCCTCCCCCCTGGTGGCTGGCTGCAGTAAAGGTTGCAAGCCTCCCCATCCATTTTACTGAATGTACACATTCATTTCCCAAAGATGATTTTTGTCATAGGGCAGCACGGTGGTGTGGTGGTTAGCACTGTCGCCTCATAGCAAGAGGGTCCCGGCTGGGTCCCTTCTGTGTGGAGTTTGCATGTTCTCCCCGTGTCTGTGTGGGTTTTCTCCGGGTTCTCCGGCTTCCTCCCACAGTCCAAAGACGTGCATGTGTTAGGTTAATTGATTACTCAAATTGCCCACGGGTGAGTGTGAATGGTTGTCTGTCTCTGTTTGTCTCGATGTGCCCTGGGATAGACTAGTGTCCTGTCCAGGGTGTAGCCCGCCTCACGCCCGATGTCCGCTGGGATCGGCCCCAGCCCCCCCGCGACCCTGACAGGGACCAACGATAAGTTTGTTTTTAATTAGTTACTTGATGCTGTAAAATGGTGTGAAACATCACGATTCCACCCGTTTCCCAATGCAGGCTCTCGCTACGATATTACATCATATCTGGTAATTTTGTACAGTGGGAGGAGGTGGAGACACGTCGTCCATTTTTATATGCAGTCTATGGTCACAACACTATATTATGGTTGTGAAGTCGTCTGACAAAATAAATACTGCTGAATGTCAGCTTCATTTAATAATGAGTGTTAGAAGCTACAGGAAGTTGTCTCTTTGTTTTAGTAGAGCCCCACCAAAAAGGCTTACATTTTCCAAAAGTTTCATTTTCTTCCTCCACACTGAAACACATTTTAGTGTTGATGTACTCTGAGTCTCTCTAATGTTGCTAATTATGATTTTATAACGTTCTGTTACTTTACCGGTTTGAGTTTTCAGGAGTTTGCAAGGATAATTTAATGTAATACAACACAGGTTTACACAACAAAATGTCATGAGTCATTCTATGCTACATAAGAAAAAAAAGAGGGTTGTTATAACTACACACGTTAGCATGTTTGCTTCCAGTAAACTGTCTCCTCTCATCTCATCTCATCTTCCGCTTATCCGGGATTGGGTCGCGGGGGCAGCAGCTTTAGCAGGGGACCCCAAACTTCCCTTTCCCGGGTCACGTTAAACAGCTCTAACTGGGGGAACCCGAGGCTTTCCCAGGCCAGTTTGGAGATATTATCTCTCCACCTAGTCCTGGGTCTTCCCCGGGGCCTCCTCCCAGCTGGACATGCCTAGAACACCTCCCTAGGGAGGCGCCTAGGGGGCATCCCTACTAAATGCCCGAACCACCTCAACTGGCTCCTTTCAACGCAAAGGACCAGCGGCTCTACTCCGAGTTCCTCACGGATGGCTGAACTTCTCACCCTCTCTCTAAGGGAGACTCCAGCCACCCTCCTGAGAAAACCCATTTCGGCCGCTTGTACCCGCGACCTCTATCTCCTGAGTTGTCTTTTTTCAGTTTTTATCTCATTAGCTAGCTAGCTGGCCACTGCTTAACCCACACTCAGGAATAAATTGTTCAGAACTGGAGGGTGTGGGAATCCTGCAGCTTTACTTTAAAGGCAGGACCTCTGGAGAGCTGTGTTCAATCACTGAAGCTGCATCGCCTGTTGGTCAATACAGTCTCCAAACTATGGGTGGGCTGAACGTTTCGGTCTATTGATCTTCATCAGGACCCAGTATTTTACTTCTGTTCATGCAATTAACTGATCAGGTGTGTGTGGTTGTCAGAGAAAGTGACATCATTAAAGACAGGGAGAGAAACTTAGAGCTTGACACATTCAAACATAATCCATTTTGGACCGCAACGGGACACAAGTATTAATCTGGGATGCCTAATGCCTGGTTTTCTATTCCTACATGGGTTCAATGCAGTAGATGTTGCCATGTGGGTGTGATGGCTCAGGCTGTTTTCATTCACTGTTCATCCATATATCTATTAATGTACTGTAATTCATATGTAATCCAAATATATAGTACTGTTGAAATTACATGTGGAGGAAAGAAGGAAATCAGGTGATGTAGCATAAGAGCGCGAAAAACACAGTTTGTGTCCCTGCAGTACTAAGCCAAAGCACAACCTTTTTCCTAACCCTAGCCAAGTAATTTTAATCTTAAACGTCACATTTGGTACCTAAACTCTACTGTCACCTTTTAGTGCCTAAACTTAGGCACTAAACTAAACAAACTCAATAGAATGTCAAATTTCATAATATATATTTTCAGAAGATATCACACAAACCTGTTAATGATAATATGTTGGGTACAGTTGCTGGAAGACAACATTGATGGACCTTGGCTGAACAATGATATGGCTAATGGAGTTTATTAGTACAATTTACTATAACAATGTCTGTGTCAAATTATGTTTGAGTCAAGGTTAGCCCCCTGCTGTGGCTTCACCACTGGGACTTTCCTCGGGGTTGAAGTAAAGGTCACCATTGCCCATCTACAACCGTCATTAAAGTGTAGGGATAGTGCCTGGCAAAATTGTATCAAGTACGCTTTAGTAGACTAGCTGGATTTTGGGGGCTTTCACTGTGCTCTTCTTCTCTCCCCCTCTGTCCTGCAGCATAATTCTCTATAATGAGCTTGTGGACAGGAGATGAGATATGATTCTTGGAATTAAAACAGCATTTTCTACTTTGATCATCCAGCAGTGTGTGAAGCACTGAAATAAGACTCTCCCCTTCTTTATCGAATCTCTGCTCTCGTTCTCCCTCTCTTAATCTTTCCCTTGCTCGCTCGCCCTGCTCTATCTAAGCTTGGGGGATAGCTGTGTGTGATGGAGAGTTAATGAAGAAAGCTTTTTTTTCCAATGCAAGAAGACTGGTAAACTCTGGTAACTTTGTACTCTGCTTTTGTTAATCGCGTCACAATCGTCTTTCATGCTTTACAATCCCAACCCCTGAACCAGTTAAGCATTAATATTTAACATCATTATTTTCAAGACCCTGAGAATATGTCTTAAACAACTGCATAAGCTGCAACGCAGATGAATCCAAACTACTTTTATGCTCCGAAGGCCGGGAAGCTTCGGCCTATCTCTGTGAAACAAACTCATCTCCTTTTATTCCTTTTCAATATGCACCATCTTATTTTACATCACTTACGGGAAAAACAGCAGTCACGCTGCCCCTCACTCTCATGCGCACACTCGCACTTATAAGTGGCCTTGTCTTTGTAAACTGCAAGTGAGAGGCAACATTGTCAAAGAGCCATTTAAGATGCTATCATCTAATATGGAGGCTGACGTGGGCTGGTGCTGGCAGCATGGTTATGTAAGCTGCTTTCTCAGGGACTGATAGCAATCCAACACACCCAGCAGGGGAGTGGTAGTGTGTGTTTGTGTTTGTGTTTGTGTTTGTGTGTGTGTGTGTGTGTGTGTGTGTGTGTGTGTGTGTGTGTGTGTGTAAATCACACATTCAGTACGCGATATAATATTGCACCAAGTGCTTTGCCACAGGTACAGAGAGAGGATCTCTCCCACTCTTTCGTGCCAATTGATTTGTTAATATGCTAATGCACCCGTGATTAGCGGAGCAAGAAACCAAGCGCATCTTCGCTCAGTGAGGTGTTGATTGAAAGAAATCAACAACCGAGGTGGCAGATGACAAAGAAACGCACATTTTAGAAATTTGTAATTACAGGCCAAAGTAGTTCTTAAAGAATAGGTTCAGATTATTCCAAGTCTATCATAATACAATACTCATGACATATCTGCATTTAAAGAGTCCTCTCCTTCGCCATCAAGCAGCATCTGTGTATAGCAACAGCTGCCTGATTTAGCTGAAGATTGCGGGCAGGAGTGTAGTGTTCTTTGTTAAAGTACCGGAGCTCATACCTGATTCGGACTTTATCGCTCCATTGAATGGGCGTAATAGGTGATCAGCCTCACAGATATGGGTTAGAAGGGGGTGTGATCTATTCACATGGTAACGATTGTCATTAACTTGGTCAAGCCCCCTTGGCGTCTCTTTTTAACACTCCTGTTGTGAATTCAAACAGAACAAAAACATTACACGGTTAGGTCTAGGCAACAAAAGTATGTGGTTGGGTTCAAGAAAAGATCATTATTAAAAGTATAAAGAATGTTGTGTAAGAAAGTTAAACTCAATGTTGACTTTTGGTTTCACATTAGACATGAACTCAGCTCTTCCAACCTGCCTCCTTAGGTGAAGTTTTCAGTCATCCAATACCATTGTTGGACCACATCATTAATATGGATTGATTGGGGAAGGAGGTTGATGGCCTTCAGAGACTCGCCTAGTGTAAAATCAACCAAAATGTTTTAATAGGTGGGGGTTAATGTCGGACCTTGCGCGTGTGGTAAAGAATTGTCCAATATGAACGTGCTCATCAGGGGTGCTTCTTTTTAGTGATGTATTACGTAGAGATAGAGATGATAGAAAACCACAACAATAGAACCCAAGCTGCAACAATTAGTCCAGTAATCTTTTAGTTGTCATTTATTAAATTAATCTCTATTAATTAGTAATTATTTTGAGTCTTTACTGGTTTATTTCTAGCCTCGTGAGACCATTCTGATCTCTGAGCTCCATGTGACGCCAACGGCCAACTCCTCCTCTAGTATACTAAGCAAGCGGAAGCAATGCATGCAAATCCGACCTGATCTATACAAACTCTGTTAGCCAAACTCCGTTAGTCGCTAATGCTGGAATATGGACCGGCCACCTGAGATTGTGCCTTTTATCTGTAAAATCATGTTACACCAACTGGAAACATCCTTTACTGACATGTTGTTTATTTTCTGAGTTTCCCTCGACACTGTTAGTACGTGATATGCTTCGTTGATCTGATTGGTTGATTTGGCCCGTATGTTGGTGATAAATGGTTTATCCAATCAGTAACCAGTATTTTCGCCCCTTCCCAAAAGATCTCCAAAGGAGAGTTCCGGACACAGGTTAGTTAAAATAGACATAACTTGAAAATAAAAATACTGTATGTGTATGTACGTCTAAAGATCTGGCGGAGTCCTCCACAGTAAACTGAATATCTTTGAGTTGTGGACAGAAATATGAGGATGTTACCTTTTGCTTTAAAAAACAAACAACACTGATCAACTTTTTTTTGGCATTTTGTAGACCGTGTTGGATTATTGAGAAAACGATCGACAGATTAATCAATAATGAATATCGTTAGTTCCAGCAGTAAGGCAGTAAAGCAGTATGTTTGTAGTATGTGTAGTATGTAGCTACATTGAAAACTCAGAATCAGCAGATAACAACATTAATGAGCAGTTTGTTTAAAAGCAGTTTCAGCTTCCAGGCTGATGAGCTGAATACATCAGCAACATTAGCAAAGATGGTTTATGAGATATTACGTATATTACATTATGTGTTGATGAAATGCAAGAGTATGTGTAGTCTTACAGTCATAAAAAAGCATTTAGCTTTATTGAGACATACATCACAGCATGGCAGCAGCCCCTGGAGTCACTGTTCCCATCATGTAGCCTTAATGCCACAGTAATGCCCATTACTATCAATAAAACTCACCATGGATGTTGGAAGAAGTTTGAGCAAAATTAGATTCCCTTTTATTTAATTTCTAAATTACACACTGCTCAATAAAGATCAGAGTGGGTCCAAATAGCTTTCAGCTGCACATATAGGGATGAGAAATTATACTAATTATTATTATTCTAATGATACCAGTGCTAGTATCGATTATACTTATCGATCAGAGTCATTATTGATTCTTTAATAGATTCTTGTTCAATTTTCAATTTTCCTCCTCTCTTTCATGACTCCTTCTTGGTTGCTTGATTTTTTTGCAATGCGTAACTGTCAAAAACAAAGCCAGCATTGATAAGCTTGGAGGCGTACGATTCTGGTTTCCAATTCCAATTTGTCACTGGTTCTCAACCAGGGGTGAAAGTAAGCTGATACTGGCCGGTATGGTGTACCACTAGAGATTTGGAGGGGGTACACCGTACCGGAAAGTAAAATATACTGTCTCTGAAAAAAATTGCACTTTCAGCATGACAACAAACCTGCTAACGTCAAATTACCAGAAGCAACACGTTTTTTTACAATATGTTTCAATATTCTGTTTTTTGTGTGCAGTGTTTCGCTGGACAGACAACGAGAGAGCAGTGTGTGTACGGCTTAGCCAGATCTTGTGCCAACGTGCGCAGCTGGTAATCAAAGTGTTACAAAGTCCGAGACTTTCAAACTAGCAGTGTGATAAAAAGTACTAGGGTATATAATAAGTCCTAGTGATTGCTTGATAAGTAGACTATAATACATAATTACGTGTAATTTTTGGTGTGTGAGTGCCAGGCACGTCGTTAGACCTGGGCATTCGAGGCTGTAGCCCCAGACCTCTGTGCCGTCAAAGAAAAAAACATAATGATGATGAATATAGCCCAGTACAGTAGACTTTTATGTGGCTGCATTACCAGCAGCCACTGATGCAACATTGTGGCAGTAAAAAAACGCAAAATTTTCCACACTGACAAGTGATAACTTCAGAATCCGACTTAAAGCAGACTGACTTGATAACTTCAGAATCAAACTTAAAGCAGAATGACTTGATAACTTCAGAATCAAACTTAAAGCAGACTGACTTGATAACTTCAGAATCAGACTTAAAGCAGACTGACTTGATAACTTCAGAATCAAACTTAAAGCAGACTGACTTGATAACTTCAGAATCAAACTTAAAGCAGACAGACTTGATAACTTCAGAATCAAACTTAAAGCAGACAGACTTGATAACTTCAGAATCAAACTTAAAGCAGACTGACTTGATAACTTCAGAATCAGACTTAAAGCAGACTGACTTGATAACTTAAGAATCAAACTTAAAGCAGACTGACTTGATAACTTCAGAACCAAACTTAAAGCAGACTGACTTGATAACTTCAGAATCAAACTTAAAGCAGACTGACTTGATAACTTCAGAATCAAACTTAAAGCAGACTGACTTGATAACTTCAGAACCAAACTTAAAGCAGACTGACTTGATAACTTCAGAATCAGACTTAAAGCAGACTGACTTGATAACTTCAGAACCAAACTTAAAGCAGACTGACTTGATAACTTCAGAATCAGACTTAAAGCAGACTGACTTGATAACTTCAGAATCAAACTTAAAGCAGACTGACTTGATAACTTCAGAATCAAACTTAAAGCAGACTGACTTGCCGGTGTTCTGGTTTAATGAGTGACTCTGTTGCAGATGATAAAAACAGGATTATGTTTTAAGACAGAGACTCAAAAACTGTATGAAAAGGAGATATCCTGAGATATGTTTTACTTCACCAGGGGGACAGGTGCGTGTCTGATAGCGCACCGAGATCATTTCTTGACTTTCATTTATTTTCCCACAACAGCATGACCATGAATCTCCTAAAAAAAGTTTTTTTTGTTTAAGTGGTTAATTAAATTCTAGAAGAGGACATTTACTTCTGAGCTACGGCCCCGGGTGTTTTCATGGGCTAGTGACGTACCTGGCGCGTGCTATGCGCAATATTGGTCAATATGATAATATTGCAGCAAGAAATAAAAATCACTTTCACCCTTGTTCTCAACAGAAACTGGTTCTCGATTATCACCCCTAGCCAGGAAGTAGTGGCACTCTTGTGTCAATACCTGGCAATTCTGAAATTGAAGTCCATGTTGCATAGAAAGATGTTTCATCATCTTGCTGGTCTTTCCATTTTAGGCTGCACTTTTGTCATCTTTAATTGTGAAATGAAGGCATGCTTTGGACGCTTTCTTCCTCTCCGTCATGGCTCCTTCTTGTTTCAAATTTGATGTCATTGATCGATAAAAGGAATTAATAGCTCAGGGCGCATGATTCCAATTCCAGTTTGTTATCACTTCTCACTTCCCATTCCCATCCCTAGCTGCATTCTACAAGAGAGTCAAGCGTTGGCTGAATTTGTTTCCTGAAGGCTTCTTGGCTCTGTGTTTATTGTGAACACATGACATATTTGTGGCTGGCATTTTAGTGGGCTGGGTCCTCTTCATTGATTTCAGGAGATAGCCCTGCTGATATGTCAAGGCTAGCTGGGTAAGGGGTGCTGGAAATGCAGTGGAGCCCGTGTAGAACAAGTTACCTGGGGCGTAAAATCTGAGCAAACATTGTTATGTGCTGATGGTGGGCATGCTGGCAAGTAGATTTGCCCTGGGAGGGAGGTCTCCTCAGCGCACTGACTCCTCTGCAGCTTTTTTTTTTACTCAGAGTTGTCTTTCCCCTCAGTGGCGCTACACCAGAATGTCAGAGGGATTTCTGCCTGTTCCAGCCAAAATCACTCCTGCTGCCTACATGTAGGTGTAGCACTTGACTCTAAAGGCACAGTCCTATTCCAATTAAGGAGCACAACCAGTGCTGTTTACAGTTGAGCTGCCAACTACACTTATGTCATTTGTAGCCCTGCTTTAAAAGTCTCATTTATATAAATTCCATCTCTCCACTGACAGTCAGTTTTAAACCTTTTGAATTTTCTCCTCTCCCTGCATTACAAGAAAACTGTGTTTCAAAATAACTGATTGTTTTACATGGAAAGGCTGTTAAATGAGACAATTGTTTTCTTGTGCCGCGCTGAAGGAAATGCTGAATCTTCCTGAAGAACTCTTCAAACATATAATATTCAGTTGACTAAAATAGTGTACACACTATAAATACGCTGCATAATGTTGAGTCAGGGAAACTAACGTGATCTCTAATGGATGATAACCTGCATTACCCCAACCAAAGCAAAGAAAATACAAGTACTGAAGCTAAAGGTTTAAAAACAGCCACAGATTAAGCCTGTGCTGTAGAGTTCACTGGGTCCACCACAGGAATACAACTGCACCCCACCCCCCCACCCCACACACACACACACACACACACACACACACACACACACCACCACCACCACCACCAGGCATAAGACCAATCAAGGGAGATGACAGGGCGTGTCCTCTGGGGGAAACACTCCCGAAACATCAATATGTCAGTCTTGCATTACATGTCTGATGGATTTATCAAGTCATCGATACGTTATTGACTGAAATAACGCTCAAGGTCATCTAGGAATCTCCAGGAGCTCGGCTTAACATCAGTACAGTAAGAGGTTAATGTCACTGATCTTTCCTGTCCCTCTCCGGTGCAATCAGAACAGATTACACTACCTCACAAGGTCCAAATGAGCATAAATTAACCATCTAAGCAGGCTTCAAGAGCCTCTTAGCAATATTAAAATGTATGAATTTGCTCAGTTTGGAATTTCATTTGAGATTTGTCTGTTCAAAGTGTATGACAGCATTATTAAAATAAAAAAAGATTATTATTGTTATTTCAACAAAATCGTCCCAAAGTGCATTAGAAATATAAAAACAGGTAAAAACAATGAGATAATAACACTCATACTGGCACATCAAGTATAATATTTTATATATACTGTATATATGACTAATTTTTATTGTTTTATTGGTGGCAATGACTGAAAACTAGATGGGTACTCATAGACCTCCCCCTGCCCTGGATGCTCAAGAGTGTTTTCTTGATCCTGCTACCATCTGTACCTGCAAGAAAACTGTTGCAGGACTGCTTATGCGTTCTGTCCATTTCATTATCATGAGAAACACGATGGTGTTTGCTGAGCAGAGAGGAGAATACCCAGATAAAATGAAAATAATACTATAACACACGTTCTTCAGTGGCTTGTGTGTTTGCCGAATTACAGGAGATGCTTTGACAGATTCAGAAAAGACGGTGACTCTCACTTTATTGACTTTAAGAGCCGCGTTGTTATTCCCTTGTTTGTTTTTTTAACAGAGCTCTGCTGATTCAGATCATAGCTGACCGTGTAGCCAGCGAGCAGTTCATGACCTGCTTTGATCTTCTCTTCATTTGCTGACTTCATACTTCGAGTTGGCGCCGGCTAAATCTGTCTAAATCTGAATCTGTCACATAACCAACCGCTCTCTCCCGCAACCTGTGTCCTCCCAATAATTCGAATCCGCTCCAAAATCTTATGGGTTCTTCCTTGGCCTATGCTACACCCTTCCACCATTTTCATGAAAACTGGGTGAGTAGTTTTTCTGTAAACCAACAAACAGACAAACCAAGCTCAAAACATAATGTCCTTGCTGGCTCTAATCTTCAGGAGAAAGAAGCTTACAACAGTGGCCCCTGTGGCTAATATATAGTCAGTGACAACTCCGAGTTTGCCAACATAAACTTACAGTAGCCACTAGAATACTGGTCATAGCAGACCAAGTAAGGTTGGAGCAGCAAAACAACCAAATTGTAATCTTGTAAAAGTCATATGCTCTTACTTTACAATAAATATTTGTGTTTGGATGAGAAGGGCTTATCTGAAAAGGAAACAATGTGAACTACAGTGGATAGAATATAGCAGTGCAGTGTTAATCTAGTGTGTGCCCTCACTCTGCTGGCACCAATGTTGTGAGGTGTACTTAAGCATTTAAGTACATAGATGTGCTGTTTGCATGCTTCTCTCACAGTGGGTTTCATGTAAACCTCCTGCTGATATCAGAATGCTGATGCGGAAAAATCTGCAATTCATGCTCACCAGTGTATCTACAGCAGCCCTCCCACCGCATAACATGAATGTACTCCAGACTATAACGGTGTATTTGGTCAGCGGGTTTAAGGTCAAAACGGGTGTGCAAGTCGTTTAGAACAAGAGCCATGGAATGTATCCCTGTAGCTGTGTGTTGCTGTGCGGGAGGCAGCAGCTATGAGACACTGATGGTAAATCAATAGTGATGGATCAAAGAAGAATGCGGTGCCAGGGTGTGGGGAACAACTGCGACTTTCTACTCCTCCCTTCTTTTCATTACGCCTCTCCTCCTATTCCACTTCTCTTTTTATCTTAAAATTGAAACGCCTCTCTCTTACCCCACTCTTGGTGTTTGTGTGTGTGTGTGAAAGAGAGAGAGAGAGAGAGAGAGAGAGAGAGAGAGGTGAAATGATGCTTTGTGTCATGGTGTCAGGGGGCATCAGCCAATAGTTGATGGAAGATAAAATGTAACACAATCAATAGCAGAACACTACAGTTGTTCTCATTTCTAGCAGCCTTCTGAACTACATGTGTCCACACATCTGTTGCTCTAACATGGGCAATTTTTGACTCATAAAAGAGATGTTAACCCGCAAAATGAAGCTATTGTACTGCATTATTGTATAATGTTTGAGTGTCACAAATGCCTATTTTCACAAAAAATGACAATTTCACTTGTAACTCAGACTAGTGGTGAGATTTTAACCCTATCCTTGCTTTTTAGTGCAAATACAATGACTGCCGGTTGTTCAATGTGACTGTGTTTTTTCTGTTTTATCATTCTAATAAATAACCACTTGGTTCTGTTTTCTAGGAGAAAAACATTGGCCGGTCCGCTCCCAGAGTCACCATGGTAGGGATGGCTGTTCTTTGTTAAAGGGTCAAAGTTGCCTCAAACCACTACTCAATGATTTCTGTATTTTTTTTCTGAATCTTTTAATGATTAATATTATGAAGTAACATCTAATCAGTGTTTGGAGGCAACTTACACCTGGACTGTTAACTGTAGTGCAGTGCCTTCCCATTGACCTCTATCTATCTATATAACTAACTGTGTATTTTCCCCTTGACATTTAGCTCTCCTGTCTGTGTGATGAGTACATGTGTGCAGTCTGCTCTGTGTGCGCTGGTTCTAGGGGTGTAACGGTGCACAAAATTCAAAGTTTGGCAAAAAAATGTATTAATACAAGTTCAGCCACTTTAATATAAACCAGGTTTATATAGACACTTATTTGCATTAGATGAGAGGGTCTGTATCACTCTTGTGTGGGTTCAGTATAGATCTGGAACTAGGAGACAATTAGCTTAGTTTAGGTCTGTCCAAGGTTCAAAATATTCCAACAACACGCAGTTTAGTATCTCTCTGTAGTCCTTAGGTTCCATCTATTGAAAATGAGCGGGACTGTCAGCGGGCTCCCCTGTATGATTAGACAGCAGCACTGCCTTTGCGGGCCCAATGTGTTTAATGAGGAGCCAGCAGTGTCTCACAGAGGCGTCTGTCTATCCCAAATCTCTGTCTTGACGCACACAGTCTTGCACACACATGCAGTGACACTGATTTCCTCTGAGACTCCTCTGGGTTTGCCTTATCTGGCCCTGTTAAGCTGCAACAAGACATTAATTTAGGTTGTGTAGTGAAATGAGGAGGTCTTGTATGGATAACTCCTGAATCAGCTGTCACATGTGTGATAGGAATAAATAGAAATGGGATGTCCAACAAAAAGTTCAGCTCAAAATGATGCGCCACTTGGTGCTGTGCAGCGCTGGGTCACTCACGGCCGGATAGGACATTCCAATAGAAAACAATGTAATCAAACTCAATGTGTCACTGACTCTTGCATAGCATGCTGTTAAGTCAATAGGAAAATGTCTTTTTGGGCCCATTGGTATAACATGAGAGACCCAGAAGTTGTAATTCCACTGTTTGGCCACTATGTCAAATTGCCTTCAAAGTCTGGTGCACTACCTCGGTGCCTGAGACTACCAGGAGACTGGATATTTCCTGGCTTAACGTAGCTTATGCTTGTTTACAGGGCAGGCATGTTAATGGATGAAATGTCATTGCAAATACTTTAGGCTAGCATGATTGATTGTTTCTGTTGGTTATGTTCCCACAGATAAAATGCAACTCAACTTCAGTTCCAAACACAGCCTTAATGGGTTCCTCCTCTCTTTGTCCAGTGTTGCTGTATCTTACTCTCATTTGTGTAATGAGCTATACATCCAGACGCTAATCCAACTAGCATAGTCCAGTTGATGGATAACACCGATAAACTCTGCCGGTGGGACTCTTAAGGTTGTAATAAATACAACCCATGTACTAAAACCAAATAAGAGCGTTTTAAGGTAATTTGACAGTAAGCTAAACTGAACCACAATTCTGTGCAAACACACATACCGTTACACCCCTATCTGGTTCTGTTCTAATCAATGGTGTGGTGATGTGGGTTCACCTTCAAGGAAACATTGTAAAGAGGAGATTTCAAATGCACTACAGTTTTTTGTTTTCAACGAGAAAGTCCTTGAGTAGAGTTTGGGCCTAATTAATGAAAAAACCCAAACTAGGACATAAACAAGGATATTGTGTACCTCTTGATGTTTGTTGCAGCTGGCCCACATTGTTGTTTTTCTCATTGTGTTGTGCCTTAAACCCAAACTGGTCCCATTTCACTACTCTGTTCTAATTCCTGCACTTTGAAATGTATGTTTTGATCTGTTTCACTGAAGCTTTTTTCTGTGCTGTCCACTTTACTGAAGTGAATGTCCTAACCTCTATGTGCGTGGTCTTCGACTCTGTCCGTCTCAGTGGAGAGGAGGGCTGGTCTATAAAGGCATGGATAAAGGCAGTTTTGATGATGTTACTTCTTTTATTTTAAGAAGACATCAGATAAATCTGTGCTTATCCTTGCTTAAGATATACGGACCCTCCTCTTCCTCCTCTACCTCTTCCTCGCCCTCCACCTCCTCTCAAAGGAAGTCTGCTTTTCAACAGCCCACAAATGGAGTCGGTTGGTATGTCAATCAACTGTTGAGAGTAATGGCTTTCTATTCCTACGATGTGACATCCATGAAAAATGCCATACTGTTAAACTGTTTGATTTTCAGGAAAGGTTATTACCTTTAGACCCAGTGAGTCACCCCGGCTTTGTAGTAAAAGAGCAGAGTGAAACCAGTCGAGCTCTGTAGGAACATCATGAAGCACTACTTCAATAAAATGGATCTCTTATTGCCTTTTAACACACAGGGTCACAATAGTCTACGGTGGGTTCACTGTCTATCACATTTCAAAATGAACTTGATATGAAGTCCATCTCAACCTCCTGCCCTTCCCCATCCCTGCTGAGACTATCATGGCACATTTGTCAAGCTGCAGAGGCAGTGACATGTCAAGTAACCACTTGGCCTTTGGTGTCTTGGGGGTGATTGTGAGTTATGAGATAAAGAGTGATACTTAGATAGAAACAGTCTGGACGGGGATTTTATTGCACTTGGAAGAACACAGGGACTTTGCAATCTGCAGTTCTAGTGACTCTCATTAATGAATGAATGCATAATGATAATCTGAGTATTTCAGTGTAGCTATTCATTTAAACCAATTCAAAACGCATGTTAATTGGGTTTCACTCAGTGGCATACATGAGACGTAGATAAACTGACAAATACAGCCATTTACTGAACTGTATTTGCAGACTTTATACAAATGGCTGTAGCAGCACTACAAACCAATACAAGCAGAGTAATCATAATTAAAAATCTTAAATGTTTTTTATTTCAGTACTTGTTAATATCAGACTGTATAAAAGAGATGGATGCAGCCATTGTGACATCACCTATTGGTTTGTGGACTACCGTTTTGAAGCCTTGAGTTTGGCATTCTGGCCGTCGCCATCTTGGTCTTTTGAAACACGTTTACATCTTTTTAATGTACACAGTGCTGTAGATTATCATATCTAATAGCATTTTTATAATAGCATTTCTGAACCTCCATTATCCTTTTGCTAGAATGGCAATCTGTCAATCATAAGGTAGCCACGCCCACTTGTATTCTAAACTGCTGTATCGACGAAGACTTCAAACTAGCTACTGAGACCATAAACTCATTAGCAAAATGACTGAGGTAATAAGTCAAGTGGGAAGTAGGGTATTTTTCTCATTGACTTCTATACAATCTGACTTCTTTTTGGAGCCAGTGAGGTCGCCCACTGCTGGACACTAGAAAGAATGCAGGTTTAAGCTATTTCCACATTGGCTTCACTTGTCAGGCCCTGAAGCTATGTCCATCTCTTTTATACAGTATATTGTTAATATGCATGGTTCCTGCAGTATTTTGGGTAGTAGTATCTTTATGGTTGACTACACTTACTATGCTGATTCTAATGCACCTTCTGTTGCTTTAATGACAACGAAATACAGTAGGTAAAATCAATAGCACTATTAATCTATTTGCTATTTATTTATGCACAATTTTTTTTACAGTTTGGACGAGCCGACAGAGAATTATCACAGATCTCTCTACACAGAGAGAGCCTGCCGACATGAACTGAGCTTTAGTTAAGCTGTGATAACCTCACACTTGTAGGAGCTTTAGAAAAACTTGATTTCCTTGTCTGAGAGCTGCTGTATTTGGTGGTAGAAACCCATGATGGAATACAGTATGATGAGCTTCTTTATCAGTAGATGGGATGGCTTTTAGCGAGACAACCCACAGAGCAAATTATTTTAGTCTTGTTACCACTGGCTTTGCATGTTATTGCTCTTTCTGCCAGCACACACCCTACCACATCATTGTGAAACTATAGAGCTCGGAGGGTAAAATCGAAGCAACTTAGGATTTGAACATGCATGGTAATAAGACATCCCTTTGATCTGACTCAAGTATATTGACGTATGGGCTGAAATCAACACAAAGACTGCACAAATTTTCACAAATTCTTTTTCTCTACAAGCACAAGTAATGGCATCAGAATAATATAAAATATGCTATAAAAACGCACCCTACAATATGCTCAGGAATCTAGGAAATTACTTGTGCAATCCCTTTGGGTCTTTTCAGTGTTGCAGTTGCACACTGTCTGATGCTGGAGCTGAGTAGTAGCATGTATTTTCACATGTAGATTTTTTTACACTTGCAAGTACTGACTCTTGAGTAGTATTTCATTTAATATTATTGACACCTTTGGCACCATGCAGTCGATGTTATGCTATAGCTGTGTACTGCACATTAAGACATTTCTTGTTCCCAGTGCTGTATTTCAAATTCAATTTTGCTTTTCTTAGCCTCGCTTTTATACAGGTTTGCCAGAGCAGGTAGTCCAAGGTTTACATTGTAAATGGTTTCATATCGTTTAGAATTTGAGCTATTGCTAATCATCCACTGTCCAGTTCATTTGACTTTTACTTCTTCCAAAGAAGTTGCCTTTACACAAAGCCTTAGACCTTTATTTAACGCTATAGTTTAAAGGAGCTGTACTCAACATTTAGAATATTAATAGAGCAGCAAAAAACTTTTTGCTACATAATGATAAAGTGGAGTAATGGTGTCCTGAGCAGAGAATGAAGTAACTCTCCCTCTGTGTGTGCTGTAAACTGAGCTTCTCTGTTGTTGCACATTGGTATTTTACGCATTGGACCGTCTGTGACAGCCGTGTAGAAGCAATCCCTGCCCACTTTTTATTTCTTTATTTTTATTTATTAGTATTTTGAGTACAGGTCATTAAAGATTTTTGTCAGGGTAAATCTATGTTTTTAAGCTTAAAGGACCTACCATGTTTTTACGTCTTTTCTGACCTATGAATGTTGTTATAATGTTTCATAGTCATGTTTAATAATACCAAAGGGTCAAATAATGAGGAACTTGCATTTAGACGTGAGGCCCGCCGACCTTACATGGCTAGCTTCAATATAGACGTGTTTTCAGCTGCTGAGATAACTGATTCCATATATGATAAGGGGCACAATTCCTGGTATGCAGCATGAACAGTAAAGCTGTTTACAAATAAATGCAAAGCTATTGTAGTTGACCCGAAAAATACAAATATGACCCTGTAAACTAGCATAATAGGGCATCTTTAAGCCCAAAGTTACTCACAGTAGCCAGTCATTTAATAATGAGCACTGGATGCTAAAATTAGCAGAGCTAGAAGTGCAATGAATATAACTCATAAGCATTATCACCACTGCTGCAATTGGGTCAGAGTTAAGCCTCCCGCTCTGCCAGGGAAATCAATAAGGAGGTGGGAGCTACTTCTGTCCAGGGGCCTAATGCTTTGTCCCCTACTAACCGTGTGAAGTGGGACTATTATGGCAGTTAACATTTAGCGATTAAATGTGAACACTCTTTGTCAGTTGTTAAATGTCAAGCCCACGGAGGCTTCCCCTTCCTCTGCTTCCTTTGCTGCGAGAGAAGGGCAGGGACGTGTTGGTACTGTAGCACCGGGCTGCCAACAGAGCAAATACAGAGAAATCCACATTCATACGTGTCACACACATTCTGCACCACCTCCACCTCCACCTCCACCTCCACTACCTCTGGGCCTTTCATAACTCCAGTAGCTCCACTTGGCAGGGCTAATGGGATGGCAGGGCTGTTGGTCTTAGAGAGGTATGTCGGGAGGAGAGTGAAGCAAAGAGCTGAAGATGGCTCTCTAATAGATCAGGGGTGGGCAGTGTGGAGTCTGGAGGTGGAGGGCCACCTTGTGATCACCGGCCCATGTTGCTGTTTCTCTCCTCTTTTCATCCCACTGCCCCACCACAGCCTCCTATTTCATAATTTGCCTTCTCTTATCTGATGTCTGTGTCGGTTTATCCTTCATCCTCTGTATTTCTGCGCCCCACCCCCCACTCACCCACCCACATTTTGTGAAAAGATACAAGCCTTTAGGGTTTCCATTAAGTTGTGCCTGTCTCTCTGTATTGTCAGTGTTTGGAAGTCTGTCTGTGTCCACCATGATTTCTGTCATATCTACTTACAGTTCGCTTCTCAAAGCAATGGAAGAGTTTCCTGCTTCTATATGCGTATTCACGTCCGGTGCATTAAGTGTATGCTGCTGCAGGGTTTCTTTTTTTCATCTTATGAACTTATTTTTATAAATGTAAAAGTATGGAGCCCAAGTTACATATCATGTATTAGATTTGAGGGCATGAGTGGTGTATAGTTAAACGGAAACACATTTTTGACAAATTAAAGGGAATACAGTGTCAAACCATTTAAGCCTGAAACATGAAAAAATACACTGTTTTTTTTAAGTATTTAAAATGAACCAATAAAATGCAAAAATATGTTTTGCATTCATTTATTTATTTTTTCTCTAAATTTTATGTATTGTATTTAAGTAATTTTACATTGAAATGATGATACATGGAGAAGTTGCAGTCAGTGTGTGTGTGTGTGTGTGTTTGGTGTGTGTGTGTGTGTGTGTTTGGTGTGTGTGTGTGTGTGTGTGTGTGTGTGTGTGTTAAACTAAGACTCAATGCACTTTATTTCATCTCAGTTGTCAAACTGTGACGCTGAAACCACAATACAGTGAATGAATACATCATTCATGCGTTTTGCCTTCTAAGGGGTAGTAGGCAGTAGGTGTCCAATAATATTGAATCGTCATGACTATAAGGGCCATAGCAGGTGCTGCACATCGTCCTCATACCTCATATGAACTAACTCAGCCAATTCTGCAGAACCCTCTATTACATTTTAACATTTTATTAAATGTGGTCATTATTACATGTGTAATTGTCCAATATCTTATCCAAACATGTATTCATTGTTAAAACACTGATTTATTCTGTAGTTTTCCTTAGTTTGTCAACTGTCTGTACATGTTGCTTGCATGTGTGTTGATTTCTGGGTTTTGCTAGGGTCTGAAATTTTTAAGAAATTCTGTCAAGCAAATACTCTGAAGGACGTGTCTGTTTGTATGTTTGTTTTTTGTGCTCCCTTGTAGAGATTTGCCCCATCTCTACTCTCAGTTTGACTTCTCTCTTCACAGAAACACAAGAGCTTCAGGCCAAACACACTCACACACACACAAACCATCCATAGAGAGCTATTATGACATGCCTATTCAGTTGTTGGACTTCAAATTGCAAATTCTTTGAAATCAGTGTGCTGTTGTTTCCACGGTACCTCTTGCAAATGTTATTCACCTTGGCACTGGGTTCAAGGCTCAGCATGGTGTCTCCTGGGTGCTGTACGTGGATGTGATGTTTGGAAGTGTGATGTGAAACAAAATGCCACACCAAATGTCAGATTCCTGAGTCACTTGTGTGCCATCTGGATGTTATTATGCAAACTCGCCATGGAGGTATTCTCCAGAGAGTAGTTATAAGCCAAGGGAAACTTAATGTGAGTAATCTTCTCACTGAGGTGAGGGCGACTATATCCAGAAGACTGGGCTCCCGTCATAAATATATGGTTGACTCAGACACTTAATCTGACTGACACCTTCTGACGAACACAGCTGCATCATCAACATACTGACAGAACAACATCCATTTAGCAATTTAGATAGGGACCCTGTTCAACCCAACAATCTGGAGAGCATGTCAATCATAAATAATCAACCCACTGTATGATTAGACAGCAGCACTGCCTTTGCATCTATTTTAATCTGCCAATTTAAGGAGATGAAGGCGATAACTAATGGACAGCATGCATCCCTCACTGTAAGCTTCCTTCATCACTGACAGATATTTTCTGGCACTGCTCATGCTAACATGGTGCGTGGGGGTTATTTTGCGATGTCAGCTGAAAGAGGCGAGGAGGGTGTTCCGAGCCGATAAGCATCCTTGTGGCTCTGAGAGGTTGGGATTGCTGGTTGTTCTGCGACTCTTTCTTGAATACGGTTAATTGGTCCCCAGATTACAGAGGAATCACTGAACATGGCTGTCCAGGTTTATAATGAGCTACAGTCTTCTGCTTCTTCTCATCTCTCTGGAAACCTCAAACCGGCCTCTGAGTAGAAATCACCAGATTGAGACCAAACTGCTGAGATCAAGAACACTGCATGGTATCAGCCCATGTCAGGGTTCTCAAACTGTACTTTTAAGTGGTAGGGAGCTGTGTGGATAATGCCTACTAATGATCCAATCTGGGACATTTCACTGGTCGGTGCGGTCAATTCTGTGGCTTCTTTTTCCGTGGTTTCAGAAGTTGCAGAATTAGTGGATGGACTACATTTCATTTCACTCTTTGAATCAAACTTTCCATGCAGCCTTTTTATACATAACATTACTGGAAGACATACCCTGCATGTTTTTTTGGGGAACATGATGCTGCCCAAAATATTTGTTTCAACAATTGCACATATTGAATATATATGTAAAATGTAAACTTGTTTTTTTTTCATGTTTTCCTACAACAGCAGCTCCTGTCAGTTTAAGCGTGGTTAACATTTTTACGGTTGTTCGGAAACTCAAAAGGGCGTTGTTCAGGCGCATTGTGTCATTTGACTTTAAAGTTTTATTAAATTTTACCTAAACAATTAGCTTTTTTTAAGTAGCTACACTGGTTGGTAACCTAGTCCAAGTCTTTACCTACAGTGTGTGTGACACAGAATGGATATATATGGATGGTTGTCGTCAGGTCATATGACTGGCAAAACATCCTAGGACTTCTCTGCAGTATAGGAATGTCAAAATTTGAATTCATTACAGTGATTAGATTACATTTCCTCCAACTATATTACTGGCATGTAAAACTGATTTTAAGGAGAAATGGTTGGTAAAATAAAATAGCTGGAACTTAAAACTTAACTTAAAACAAAAATAGTTCAGATTGTATCAAAGTCAATGAGAAAATGACACTAGCGTATTTTCAACCAAAATACTCATTTTGAAAATCTGTAAATCAACAGCACTTTTAGTCTCCAAAATACCAAGATGCCGAACTCCGGGCTTCAAAACAGTAGTCAACAAACCAATGGGTGACGTCCATTATTTTTTACAGTCTAAGGTTGTGAAACACTGTTTAATAAAGTAAAACTGGCACTTTTATTTCAGAGGGGGGTGGTTAGAGATGCGAGCATGTGACTGGAGGGTCACCGGTTCAATCCCTGGGTGGGGAAGTGAAGAAGCAGCACTTGCCCTTCCCTCAATACCACCACTTAGGTGCCTTTGTGCGAGACCCATAACCCCAACCGCTCCAGTGGAGCTGCTCAGTGGAGAGCAGAGCAGACTGCGGTTGTACTGGGCAGCTTCCAGGTGTGAATTTGTATTTGTGTGAATGTGATCAGGGTGTTCCTGTTCTCCCCCTGAATGAATAAAGGTTTTAAAAAGAGAGAGGAGGATATTTGTTAGGATTCATACTTGTCAAATGTAAAATACTTGAACTTCACAATTAATTCAAATTGAATTTACCATAAATCATCCAGAGACAATGTGTATTGAAAACATTATATGCAACACGTTCTGTGTTTTGCTCTGTGGCACATTCAGGAAAAGGAAGGAAAGCTTTTACATCCTTGCTGTAGGTATAATGGTTTCAGAACAGATAGTAACTAACAGACCTATATTTGTATTACAGTGCTGTTCAGGAGACACAGTGTCAGATCACTATGAATTTCCCCTCCACAACCATCTCTCTGTGAGAATCACTGTGAAGCATTTAAAAAAGAGAAAGTCAGTGAAGGAACACACAGAAGACACATCCCATCCATCTCCATAGCTCGAGCAAATATTGAAACCCATGATGTGAGAGCGACGGGCCTCCCTCTCCTCCTTCTCTTCTGTGACAGATGTAAATGGATGTTTCAGCAGTTGGCTCTAATGCATTTTTAAACAGGCACAGCAGCAGACAGAAAATGAACGTGTCGCGACGGCAACACTACGATGGGGTCTCTATCTATTGCTGCCTCCTCACATACAAATACACAAACCCACTTACACACACACACGCACACGTGGTCCTACACACTCTTGAAAATAGCTGTCATTCATCAACTTTCTCAGTACAATAGGCTCAGTAAAGGTCCCATCTTTCAGCTAAAGCACCTCCACACTATGCTGCCCAGCCGAGCTCTCTACCAGTGCATCACATTCCCTGTCAAACGCAAACACTGCACAGTAGGAAAGAGAGATGATTGGGGAGAAACTGTTGTTTAGTCCGCGAGTTGGAAATTAAAATTGCTCAGCTTTCCCAGATGACAACACAGGAGACTGTTACTGCTGATAAGGTCGTGCACACAAAGAGCCAGAGAAAAAAGGGCAATGACCAGGGACGGAAGGATTGGATTGCGACTTAAGAATACTAAGAAAAATCATCTTCACCACTTGACACCATGACACAAAAATATGCTGCAAATAAGTAAAATGCCAGCACATTTAGAAACACATTCACATCACACACACACACATCACAATCAAATGTATGCAACATCAAGAAAGCACTGCAAATCAGGAAAACAATGCTTTCGTACATTAGATGAGATTCTGATTTTTTTTCAAACTGTTTCAAAAGTCAAGAGTAATCGTTCACGCACAAATGTTTATTTAAGTTGAAATATTCTGAATGCTAGGTGAGGAAATGTCTGGTACAATGTCTGCATGAGGAAATGTCTGGTACATGTTCTGATAAAAAGTGGAAAGTAAATGCTTGAAGGGAGACAACTCGTTCTCATTCCTAAACGGCAGAAGTTGCAGGTGATATAAGAGACACAGCAAATGGCACAGATGGTGCACGCAAGCTGAGACAGGTTTTTCGTATGTGTGTTTGTGTGTTTGTGTGTGTGTGTGTGTGTGTGCGCACGCGCGTTTGGGTCAGGAGAGGACATGAGCATTTTCAATGTGAGTGTGAGTGTGTATGAGTCAGGTGAGGATGTGTCTGCAAACAAGACAAGCTGACAAATAAGAATATTCTGCTACCCACTTTGCAACTGGATCTGCAATGCGTCTCTGTGTCCCTATGTGTTCTCATATTGATGGATGCCGTTCTTTGCTCGAGTTTTATTAATATGAGGTTTATAAAAATGCTATGTGTGTTAGGGTGATAAAAAAAAGAGTATCATTTGCTTGTGTTTAGACTGTTGGCCGCCCCAGAATGATGATATTTAGGCTTTTTTTTCATCATGAATGCGTAGATGAAAGTCGTCTCTGTGCCTTTACTCTTAAGTAATGCAACTTCCAGAGGATATGAGAGCCCGTGTGGTTCAGGACAGGATGTAATAAATATTGTATACAGCCCTGTTTGTGTTTCTACTGTCGCCTTGATTCTGTTTGATGTAAACATGTTTTGCAGGGAAACACTGAGCGGACTCCACACTGCAGTTTCACACATCCCATAATGTCTCTCATCTCTTTATATGTCCATTTACTTAATTTGAGGAAATTAAAGAGATATTTCACCCACTAAATAAGCTTGTCAGCAATAGAATGACGATGTGGCTTTGTAACACTATGAAGTAAAAATACACAAATGTATCTACATAGATCTGTATTTTGCAAATTATACAAATAATATCTCATAATTGGTGAATTATCTCTTTAACTGTCACCCTCTCACTGCTAAGAGTCTGTATTTGAACTGATACAGAGCTTTCCTCATGGACCCTGAACAGATCTTTCATTGCTTTTGTCATTGCAGGTACCCATCAGCACAACTATAACCATGTGGCTCTAGGTAGCCCTACACGTACACCTAAGAATGGTAAGACAAACTAGGGGGACAGGGAATATTCAAATGAATTCACAGCTCAGTTCAGTGTTTGAGGTGAAGCCTGGACCGGGGCATTAACTTCAATTTAGCGCTTGACATCGATGTGTGAAAACCTCTTGACATGGTCCCACTTTCAATTCGCCGCACCGCAAATCCATTCTGTTATTGAAAAGTAGGCTTTTTCTTCGAAGATTGAATCATAGAAGTGTCACATCCCATAGTCATGAACATTTTTCTGAGAGTAGGATCAGGCCGCAGTCGCTGTCCATTTCTTCTTTTAAGGGGAATACAATTGGAGGAGTATCAAGTTAATGTTCTGTCGAGGTCATCCCGTTCTCCGGTTGACAGAGCGTGTGAAAGTTATCACCGTATCCTCATGCGCCCTGTGAGGAGCACCACCGTGAATCGGTTTTTATCACTGATGTCATGCAGCTGTTTGTTTGAACAGTTCTTATGAGCAAGCCGAGCCCGGGGTCGCAGACTGGCAGATGTGGAGAGTAGCAGTTGCATAAGGACGCAAGGTGGATGCTAGAGAGAGGAAAGAGAGCAGACATAAAGGAAAGACAGGAGGCTGAATATTCCCTACCTTCTGTATTTATTAAATCACTCTGATCTTCTCATTTGATTTTCTATTCTGTTTGTTTCAAACACAAATGTAAAAATAAGAAATACTTTCTTACTCTCAGGCATTCTGGGGCCATGGTTAAATTCTGCAGCCAGAATGGCTGCTTCTTTATGGACATAATTGACAATGTGTTCAATTTCCTACACACACACAAGCACACACACACAAATAAGCAAAAAGCAACTCTGGAGAAATGCCTTGGAGATCTATGGAAAACATGAAAAATCCATTTCAACAACACATCTAACATAGAGACTTTGATCACAGGCTCCCTGAAAGGCTTCCAATTTCAACACGCTTTGAATTTTTTCTAGATAACCACCCCCCCCCCCCCACACACACACACACACACACACACAGGTTGCGACTGAAACAACCAGGACATACAGCTGCAAATCACAAGCAGAAAATGCACAATCATCCAAACAAGTGTACGTCACGTGCCTCAGGAAGTAAATGCTGAATAGATTCAAATTATTTTTGTGGGGGTGTCTAGTCATGCTGAGTATGGAGTATGCTATTTTAGGTTCCTGTTTTATCGCCATCAACGTGTCTCTGAAATATTTGTTTTTCATTTGGGTTTGGTAGCTCACCGATCATTGAGACGTGGTAAGTCATACATACATTTAGTGTAAAACTCATTCATTTCATTCCAGCATACATCTGTGTACACTTATAAACTACAAACCAACCCCTACATGTGTGTCTTCTTGTCTTTCATATGAATTGGTGTGCTTTCATACCTGATTTAAGTAGAATTTGCTAATATTTATGGCTGTTGTTTGAACATGTTGAAGAACATTGTTTGTCATGTGGGGCAAAAAAAAAAAGACCCAGAATCCATTTGATCCAGTCCATTCATGTGACTCGCGTGAAACAAAGTATCATTTCTGTTATTTCTTTTTTCTTATATTCAACAAATCCCCCCCAAAAGACCAAAACCAACAGTGTGTTTGTCTCTCACTACTTCCTGACTTCCTTACCCTGTCTGTGGCACTCACACCCAAGCCCGCTGGTTCCTAGGTTCCTACTTTAACGCGTACATTTATAGTACATACATACATATATAGTTCAAATTTTTTTTTAAAAGTTCAACAACAAGCGGAAACTTGAGCAACAAACAAGAGGGAGTAGGGAATTTGTTGGGGATTATTTTTATTTCTGGATGAAAACAAGTTTCATGATCGGGGGGGGGGGGTGTAGAGCTAATCAGAGCGTTACAAGTTTTAGGTAACACAGAACGCACTGATCCTCAGAATTGTTCTTATGTCGCTCAAAGTTCAAGTAAGGTGTGGATCATGTTTCGGCCTTAAAGGAGCTTTACTCAACATTCAGAGTAATGGCGTCCTGAGCACAGAATTAAGTCACTCTTCCTGTGTGTGTTGTATTCCCAGTCAATCTCAATAACTTCTTGTTCAGTATTTAAAAATGGGGAAAGTACATTCCTACATGGCTAGCTAGCCACCTGGACTAAACCCATGAAAAAAAGTGACATAGATTAAATCTACGCAGCTCCACCTGTTGTAAGTTATGTTGTAAGTCAACATAAAAAAAATGTAAAACCTCAAATGGCCCTGTTTCTTCAGTTGTCATGAAAAATGTTAACCGGTCCTAGTAACTACTATTGTAACTTCCATTATAACTAAAACTGGGTTCAGCCATGAACTGGATACAGCGTTGGAGGCAGGGCCCGGTTCATTCCTGCTCGTCACCACTTACACATTGTTGGGACCATACAGTATTGGCACTAGAGACTTCCACCAGCTGAGCCAGTTACCATTTAAGTTATTTAAACATGCAGCTCTTCTAGACTTTCAAAATGTTAATGGACCCAATGGATCAAATTCTGAAATTATCAAGACTAATTTTACAGGGTTTGTGACGCTCGAAAAGTCCATGCATTTTCAGACATATCTTCATCATGTAAAACAATGAGGAAAGGTCTTTTTGTAATTCAGCTGTTATAGCTGCCACTGTGTCAAATTGGCTTCAAGTCCGGCCCTTGTTCATCTTAATGTAGGAACATGTCACTTAGTGCCCAGTACCAGGTTTTGGCTAGAGAGACAATGTTTATTAGTAAAATCAATGAATTGATGGTTTTGGTGTTTTCATTGCATTTGTTGGTAATAAGAAAAATATCTTTACACTTATCCATTAGAAACACATGCTAAAATTTACAAAGACTACTTGAGTCAGGTCTGTGTGGTTGTACTGTCCAGCGTGAACAAGCAGTTAAATGTGTTTGCTATTGAGATGGCTAACAGCATGCCACGGTCAGAGTCAATTCTCCCTTTATTGATGCAGTGTGTGCGAGACAGTCCAGTCCCAGATCGTTCACGTCCTTCAAACTCCCTCCCTGCAGCTCCCAGGACCTCCTGCTGTTGCGTGGCCCTGCCACCACCCCTACGTCCTGCTCTCGCAAGCTTCCCTCTTTGTTCCATCCCGCTATATTCTTTAATTCTTGTATTTCAGTCTGCTTTTTTCCCTTTTAGATCCTCCTATCTCCATCTCTTCTCCTCTCCTCTCCTCCTTTCCTTCTCTCCATCCTGCAGCAGTTACTAAAGCCCTATTTTATCTGTCCGTTGGAGGCTGGTGTGGAGCCGCACCCATGCCTGCTGCTCTGCACTGCGTGACAGACTCGCAGCCCACTGGGGAAAGTGAGATAGAGCAGGAGTGAGAAAGAAAATGAGCGAGAGGGGAATACTGAATGGACAAGAAAGAATTAAGGAGCGAAGGAAAGTGGGTGGCAGCATGGTAGGACAGATAAGATTGACAGAGCGAGGAAGACAGCGGTGAATGGGACAGACTGCGGATGTTTGTGTGCGTGCATGTGTGAGAAAGGGAGATAAAGCGAAGGCAAAAATAAAAGAGGGCTTTGGTCCAGTCGCCCCCCAGCCCACTCCCCTGTGCGTCTTCCTGGCATCATATCACGTCACATCAACGACAGCCAGTCCAGGCATTGCTCCCTGCCCAGCCCCAGAGCACATCACAGCACTGTCACAAGCAGGGTCACTCTCCAGCACACATCTGTTGTTTGGTGTGTTGTCTCGTTTTTCTTTTTTTCCTTTTCTTTTTTGGACCACTGTTTCCTCTCGTCAAAACCACCATGTCACCTGTCAAGTCAGTCCCACACCGAACGCTCACTGAGTGCCTGATGTGGCCGCATATACTCCCCCATCGCTGCCACCAGCAAGTTGGAGTTTTAGATGTGCAACCATTTCTTAAAGGCTGACAGTCTCAACTCACTGGCTAGGCTAAAGATCAGGCAAATAAACAGTTTTCTTGATGTTAGGCAAGAGGAAAGAGACCAAGATTCCTCATGCTAGTGACACTAACCTTAGACTATATATAAAGCCAACAACACAGGCCATATAGCTCTTAAAACTGAGGTTTGTTGTTCACATTTTATGTATTCACTTTATTTATTATGTGCCCAAATGCTGTTTCAAAGTCAGGATACTAAGTCTCTTTGTAATTTAGTTTTTGGCCTGAAAACAATTAGGCCAGTTCCATTTTGGATACTGTTCCAGGCTAACAATGATCAAGTATTTAGTGCTCCTTGTTCTGTTTTATTAGCCAAACACAGAGTAAAAAATGCACAGGTAGCAGGCTTCTAGGATAAAATGCAATTGAATACCAAATAAAGCCTTAAGAACTTACATGTAAAAATGTTAAAGTTCGTTTTTCTTGTGTTAATGTCAGACCTTGACAATAGTGACTTGTATTTGTGTAAAGTTCGTCACTAGAGTTGTCTTCACATTCTTCTACTGAAGATGTCGGTGCACTGAAATCTGAGATTCAAAAGCAACAGTTGATACGTCACTAAACTGTCAACCAATTGCTGTCTAATATGTAAAAGCCAGCGAAGAAACCTGAAAACAGTCCACTGTCAGTACAGAGAGAAAAGACAGTCATCATAGCTGAATCAGCAACAGCCCAGCTAACAAGCTAACTAGCTAAGAAAAACCCAAACTAATAAAAGATGCTAACTTACCATTTTGATTCGTCTCCTAGTCACACAATAGTTTCCCCATCTGTATTTGACTAATGTCGGGTTCTGGACACAGAAACTATAGGCCTAGTTGGAGATTGCGATCTATCTGGGCAACCCGCTCGCTGAGCTCTACGGAAGGGCAACCCATGCTTTGCTTCCAGCCATCCACCACCAGGGCTCTGCGAGTCGTCCATCCGCTCACAGGCCTTTGTGAGACAGTTGTCCACATCCACTCATCAGTGCTTTTTCATCGGTCAAACTCGAGGAGATGCTGGAATGTAGCCATCGAACTCAACCAAAGCAGCGGTGGTGGGCGGGGCTAGAGAAACAGAGGCAGAGTTTCTTTTTACTTTCTATGCAGAAAAAACTTGTTAAAAATGTTAATCATAGCAGAGTAGTTTTTACATACTTTAGGACATGTTCTCTGTGTCCTCAACGGTAGCTACAGCCCTCCAAACAACAATTAATTATTTACACCTGACAGTCCTAGGAAAACAATTTTGCCTCTATATTTTGAAATATTTCAACCCATACTTTTTTGCACAATAACAAAAGTTTGCTTCCACAATTCCAACCATGGATTCTTACTTTATACCAATGAGATTTCATTCAGAGATTTGTTTAGAGCACCTCGGCCTCAAGTAAATGTTTGTCACACATGTTAAAGCTCCAGCCTGCCCGGCAGCTCAAACGTCCCCTCTCTACCTCAGCAGGTGGTCTTCCATGATGGCTTCATCCTGGCTAGCTTTTTTTTTGTTGGGGGAAGGGGGTGGGAGAAGCCAGCCTGCCCATCTTTTCTCTTTCCTTTTCTGTGTCTGTATATGTATGTATGTGTCTCCAGAAAACAATCGGATAAGCGGCATCCTGACCTCGCAGACGGAGCCCTACGACCTGTCTTTCTCACGCTCCTTCCAGAGCCTGTCACACCTGCCGCCCTCCTATGAGGCGGCCGTCAAAGCCGACCTCAGCCGGTTCTCATCCCTGAAGAAACTCAGTAGGTCCAAGTTCACTGCACCAATGCAAGAGTAGGGTCCCTGCTCTGATGCCCTGCATGACAGAAATATTGCATTAGGTGTGCTTTCCTGATTCCTGACTGGGACTTACTGAGTCGATCCAACGTGTTTCACCTGTCAAAATTATTTGCTTACTGTACGAAGGACATCAAACAGTCTAAAAAGAATCCACATACACAATTTACTGAAGATTTTCGCAACTCCCCATTAATCATTTGAGTGGATGGGTCTTGAATCAGAATCAGATAATACCCATTTCTCAACTCTGATCCTTCATGGAATCAGCCTAATCATCTCAAGAAACTATGAGTCACTGATATTCTGTGCTTCCCTTGGCTCCACTTAAAGACTGCATCCACTATCTTGGCGCGTGTAAGTACATTAAACAGCTTCTTGTGCCCGGCACGGCACGGCACGAATCGGTATTGATTTAGCGGTGCTACGCTGGATTTCTGCTGTGTAATGAGGTCTCATCTCATGATATTCTCTGAGTGGAACGCAAATATTCCTTAAGGCTTGTGTAATTTCATCATGACTGCCTCACTTCACTGCTGGCATGCAGTCAAAGTGAAGGATGGCGATCTACAACTCATCCCGTCAGGGCTCACTCCACACTGGCTCCCACTCATAGCTGCCAGGCACCATTTCAAACTAAATGGCAAAAAGGGTTTGCAGGATGCAGTGCTATTTACTGCTCCTCAGTTGTATTGGGAGAAATAACAAAACGAGAAAAAATGTTAACGTCCTTTTGGGTGAAGAAATTAATGTAATAGTTTAGGCTGTAAAACAAAACCAAATTAATTCAATAGTCAGAGATAGTAGCCCACAGAAGACACAGTGTTAAAATGGAAATACATCCTTAGGCAGTGTCCTTCAGTCTTGCTAACTTTCTTTCTGCTACCAAAGCAAATTATTTGTTGCAGCAAATAGCCAAAAGGCTTTGCAGTTTCTTTTTGTTGCTCAACTAGTGTCTGCGCACTGATAGATCATGTTGGATTGTGCTAGAGGGAAGATAGAGCGGCGTTTTCATTGTCGGGATAATAAAAGAGAAGAATGCTACTGCTTATTAATGCAAATTGGTATCAAACTGAAGAAAAGCATTTAGCCCATTGCAGCACAGGACAGTGTACATCACAAGTTATTCATTCACTCTGCCGTTATATAGTTGATGAGTTTGCAATGCCCTGCCCAAATCCTGAAGACTATTATGCTTGAGAAAGGAACATCTTGTTTTTATTATCTCTCATAATGAATCGATTTGCAGCAAGCACCCGTGGCTCGCTGCTGAAGGGGATTTTGGCTGAGTGTAATCCTGACAGGTGGTGTGAACACTGCTGCACCCATTATTGAAAAAGACAGGCTCGCAGTCATCTGTGAATTCTCAACAAGGTAGAGAGGTCTGCTCTCTGTGATATATATGCACCATATAAATGCCATCTCTGACTTAGTATCACGATTAAACATTCATGCTGGTGTTCAGAAAGAGTATAGAATTTGTGTGATTATAACCATGGATTTATAAATGTTTTCACTTTTTAATTTATGCTGCATTTTGTCTCTTTGACAAGAGTTCTTGTGTGAATGTGCGTCACTCTGTGTGTGGTTGTGTATTCAAAAGTCTTTGTGCATGTGTTTATGTTGTGTGGCATGCAGCGGATGATACATTCACTCCTACACTGTCTCTGGAAATGTATTCTTGTCTTTGTGATCTGCTTCTAAATGCATGTTGTAGTTTGTTTGTACACATGCATAAGGATAAAACATCCACTCACGGACATTCTCAATGTGAAGTGGTTGTTCAATAACTCAATTAGTTTTCCAGCATGTACACATGAGGTGCCTGCGCGCTCCCCCTGTATCTGTATGATATGATGATGTTTGTGTATAGACTTTCACATGACCTTTGAAAAGTTTGCCCCCACAGCCAAAGCAGCCTGTAGAATCCCAGATGGGTGTGGATGTTATGTGCCTAGCATGTAATACAGTCTGACTGTGATTCCTCTGTCTTTCTCTATTTTCTATTCCCCTCCATGAGCTTGGAAAAGTGAAACACAGATGATTCCACCAACACTATTTGCTGCATTGTGCGCAATATTCTCCAATCCCACTTATCCGATGTATTCCCTTGCATTGTAACACCTACCCGTGTTTCCTCTTGCTTTCACCCGCAGAATCTTCTTTTCACCTCTTTCTCCTGTTTTTTATTCCCGTCTCCTCTGCAGCAGATAAAGATGTGGACGACTACTACACTCGTAAGCGCCACCTGCCTGACCTGGCAGCAAGAGGCACTCTTCCCTTACATGTTCTCAAAATGACTCAAGACCAGGTGGGTACATAAGTGCTTAGTTTAAGTGTACAGGCATCAAAAAAGGTCATGCTCTCTGCTTTTTATGCATTTATGAGGCAGAGCTGGTGTGCTATCTCTGATTCTTCAGGTTTGAATTTGTTACAAGCTACAAGCCGGTCTCTCCTTCTTCCTGCAGTGGTGGGTGGCAGAGGCTTTTACCCCTCAGCTTGTGAATAAACTCACCTCATTCATCTTTTGCTCAACAGCACCGGGAACAGCAGCAGCAGCTCCAGAGCCAGCCCCCGCAGTCCTCCATCTCCCAGGCCCCTCCCCAATCGCAGTCTTCACAGCAACAGTCTCAGCAAAGGCAGAGGCCCCGTCGTGTCCAGAGGGCCATGTCCCAGGACCGGGTCCTGTCCCCGCAGAGAGCCCCACAGCAGGAATACAGCATGTCTTCTAATGGTATGTCCCCGTACGGAGGCAGGATCCTCTCAGACGAACAGCTACTGTCTGCTGAACGTCTTCGATCCCAAGAGCGCCTTCTTCCCCAGGACCGCCACACCTCCCAAGATCGTCTGTACTCCAAGGACCGCATGTACTCCAAGGACAGACTCCTTTCGCAGGATCACCTCTACTCAAAAGACCGCCACTACTCTCAAGACCGCCTCTATTCACAAGATCGCCTCTACTCACAAGACCGCCTCCTATCCCAGGATCCTCTGGTCTCTCCGGACAAGCTGATGATGTCGCTGAAGCGCGGCATGGTAGGCAGCATCTCTGGCGGGTTTCGTGGCAGCGATAAGTCAATGTCACGCGCCATCTCGCACACAGATGTGTTTGTACCAACCACGCCTCTTATGGACCGCTACAAGATGACCAAAATGCACTCCCATCCCAGTGCCTCTAACAATGGCGGTGGCAGCGGGGCGCCAGGAGCGGGAGGCACCACGCACACCAACACTTTAGCCATGAACCAGACATCAACTAAGAGGCAGGCGTTTGCCTCCAGACGGACTCATACTGTGGAACAGCTCCACTACATCCCACCGCATCACCAGCAGCAGCAGCAACAACAGCCACAACACTACCGCACTGGCAGCAAGACTGAAGTGACTGTGTAACGGCAGCCAGGACTACCTGAACTGCACTGGAACGAGCACTGTTGTGTGCCGTGGGGTTGATAGAGAAATATGGGCCTTCCTTTAGAGTAGGATGGTGGAGATTTCACTTTTTTTGACTGAGATTGCTTCAAAGCCAGAGATTCCAGGACCAAGATCATCCACAAGCTTACTGTGAGAGACCGGAAAAATGAGCTACACTGTACACTGCATACACAGGGCCAGTTAGATCTGAAGCCAGACAGGGTTGTGGATGGGGGAGGGGTGGTATTATCCAGCTAACTTGCCTAATTTTTCCACTGTCTTGATTACCCTATTCATCCACAGGCTAAAGCCTCATTCTGTGTATGTTTTAGTGAGAAAACACTGATTGTGTTTGTTGGAGCCTTTATCGGCCCCCTTTGTCCAACTAATCTATTCTGTGACCTTTTTTGGCAAATCTTAAAGGGCTTTGCATGGTTAAACACATAGACCGACTTCTGTTGTGCTACACAACACCACCACAGGTGATGAACTAGGTTGAGCCTGTAATAACTTTATAAATATATAAATAAATGAATAAAAAACAATCATTTGTACTCCCTGTCCTACTCATAGCTCTAGTGAATCTCAAAGAGAGAAATTGAAATGGATGTTATTAGCACTTCTATTTGGTGCCTCTGACAAATGTTCCATTTCTAAAAACGAAGTGGTTTTGTGGGTTACAAAGCACAATCAATACAAAAAAAAAAATTCTGTTCTGTTTTTTATTTCTTTTTTGAGTTTGAATAGTGACGGCTAGCTTGTTTTGTTCTTAAAGCAATGGCAGGTTGTTAATTTTTTGCTTCCAGTAGACGATTGTAAATAAGCTATTTTAGAAGCCGTATTATGGACAAGTCTGTTCTGGATGGACTTTGTATTAGACTGTCTGTTTTCCATAGATTCTTAAAAAACAACTATAAATCATCACTGTTTCGTGAGTTCAGAATAGAAACCCACTTAACCAAGTATTTGACAGGATAAATTAATACTATACTGTGTGTGTCTTTGAAAAACTGTTTGTAGGACGAGAAGTGAATGAATGTGTTGTTGATAACAGATATACCACTGTTCATATTTGGATGTAGACTGTGTTCCATTGACATCACAGGAGTTGAATATCATGGAAATGGATTATAATGCTTGTTATAGTAGGGTCAAATAAACCATCCATATTTTTCTAAACATTCAACAGTGTTCCTTGAGAGATGTCTGTGTTGTGTGTTTGATACACCACATTATCACGGTGGGTTCTTAGTATACAACCATATGCCGGTGTTCTGCAGTGGAGGGACAAATAACTTCATTGGTTGAGCACGATTTACGTTTTTGGAGTAAGAACCAGTCCCCCTACCAATTAGACTAAATCACTGTAAGTAAGACTGGAGGTAATGAAGGATGCATATTACACAACCTAATGATGTGTTTGCAGTCTAGGTAATAAACCTTATTTGTGATTTACTGACCTGATGTCTCATTGGCAAGATGCAAACACACCAGCAACCTTAGCCAACAAAAACTATGTGGTTTTAAACATTGTTATAAAAATCAATGTTAAAAGGGAACTTTGGTATTTTTCAACTTGGGCCCTATTTACCCATTTATTTGTGTCTAATGAGACTAATTAGAACAACTTTTTTGAAATTGGTCCAGTATGGAAAGAAAGTGCTGCAGGCTGCAGGCTCCAGCCACGAACAAGGCTACACTTTAATTACACAGGGCAAAAAACGGATGACAATGCACGTCCACTTAAAGTTGTTCTTACAACTAACAGGCTCAGATTGTTAATAAAATTGTCTGCCTACATTGTGGAAAGATGGAGAAAATGCTGTTATCCTGCCATGCTTTGGTATGTAGCTACTGATGCAGGTCAACACAGTAAGTTTAGCTAATAGCATTAGCCTACCTCCAGTCTTGAAACAGCACTTTTCTTGAGAAAAATGTTCTTTTGGAGGATCTCTTCTCCCTTTTTAGCAGTCATTCTGATGGTCTGCAAGATGCAGTAAATCTCGATTGTTAGGATTTGTAGAAGTAGACACAGCTTAAGCCTGTCCTATCCAAAGGGAACATTAAATCTGTGAAATTTACGGCAAGTGTAGCTCAAAATTTGGTTGCCACATTTCGGAATGTACAATTGAAAATCTTTTAGGTAACAGCTATTTTTTCTGTAACCCAACACAACAAACTGCTTCTTGGCTTAAGGACAGAGAACATCCGAGGGGAAATGACTGGAACACACCGATTCATTTTCAGCATTAAATAGTGCAAACAGGCTAACATTCAGTGTCAGTCAGACAGATGAAGACAAGACAAGCATAAACTACACCAGATGAGCAATCCTCATTGGATATTGGCATTCAATTTCTTTTAGAGCCTGCTTACACGGGGCCTAAGCTGATTTTGTTCTGCTTAATGATGCTTCTATAGGCCTTGTCTGCCGGGGGATAATCCTGTTCCTGATCCTCTGAGCTTCTCTCCTCTCTGTTTGTATCATTCATGTCTCATCAATGCATGTTACCAATTCAACCTCTTCCCCAGAGTTGTTTGTTCTTTGTCCTCTCGCAGGTCTCTGCTGATCGTGGTGGTGCCTGCTGCCGTGGTCCTGCATAGTGCTTCCTGCTACTATTATGACTGTTACTCAAACTATAAAATTTGTTGCCATAAAACACCATCAGTGGGTATGTCTCACTGTATCCCAGATGTTATTACCACTACTCATCATTGATCATATTTACCACCATTATTATTATCATTGTCATATTCTATCACCTTAGCTGTGCTTGTTTCTACTATATTAACTGTCATAACATATAAGTCACATTCACATTACTATAGATGTTATTATAGTTACTGTTACTTTTGTGTTTGCTTGTATCTCTGGAAGTGTGTCTGTCTGTCTTTGTGTCTGTGTTTGTCTCTCTCTCTGCGCATCTGTCTGTCTTTTCTCTCATCCTCTCTTCTTTTCTTCCTCCCCAACCAGTGCAGACAGATGGCCGTCCTCCACAGAGCTGGGTCTGTCTGACGTTCCTGCCTGTTAAAGGGAAGGTTTTCATCTCCACTGTGTGCTCATGGGGGAATTGTTGGGTCTATGTAAATCATAAATAAGTCATAGAGTGCGGTCTATACCTACTCTGTAAAGTGTCCTGAGATAACTGTTGTTATGATTTGGCACTATAAATAAAATTGAATTGAACTGGATATTGGTAGAAAACCCAATGCACCACAATCACATCAGGAACAAAATAACACGTATCTGTTACAGATTAAAGAAAACATGGCAAATTCCAGCCTTGGCGCGAGAAAAAAAATGTTGCCATTGTACTTTTCTGCAAACCGTTGATATGAAATGCTTTTGGCACACTAGCCTCTGTATGACATGAATTGAGCTTTCAACTGACAGCAATGCTCCTGAAGTCAGGTGATGTAATATAATAAGCCTCCAACTGCGCCGGAGAGCGTGATGGATGGTTGGGTCAAACACACACTAGGCTTTCACCCAGTAGATGCAGTTTGTGTTGGGATGGGTTACAGCAGTTCTGACACGTTGAGATTTAGGTCTAGTCCACACAAACAGAGGTATTTTTGAAACCGAACTTTTAAGGCCTCCGGTTAAAAAAAACAAACACCTGTGTAATAAAAAATGCCTCTGTCCACGTGAAACCGCAAAATCCACCTTAAACAATATCATGCACACGCCAAAGCAGTAGATGGAGATAGCACTCGTAACAGGAAGGGCATTTTAGCCAATCACAAAACAACAATGGCGAACCAAGGCTGGGCAGAGCTTCGTGTGGACTGACAGTGAAGTTACTTCTCAGCGTCACTCATGAATTTAAAATCAGCAATGTTTGAGTCAGCTGGTCACGTCTAAAGTGCTCCCCAAGTCTCTATGGATACAACTGACTGTTTACCGTCACACAGTGCGACGTCAAACAATGTCGACAAGAAATTGGGTTTTCTCTTGGTTTTCCTGTCCACACATCACTGCTGAAACCGGACTTTTCCAAAAAGGTCACCCTGGACTCCGGTTACAAAACACTCCGGTTTCATGAGCAACAACTGCGGTTATGTGTGGATGAAAGGCCAAACCGTGCAGAGAAACACAAAAAATACCCACGTTCTTATGGACAGCCCCTAAATGTATCTGTGGTTTGCAGAAATGTACAATGCCAATGCTTTGTTCTGCCGAATGGGTTGTAAATTCAGTTCTTCAATTAGGTCAAAGGGCTCAACTCTGTTAAGAGTAGGAATCTAATTTGCCTCACCGCAGAGCAGAGAGTTCATCATGTCACTACTTCAAGAAGAGGGTGACATTTTATTTCTATTCCCCAGAACTTTAATGAGAACCGTGGTAAGCCTGTGCCTAGTGGCTGCCGCGCGATGGCATATTAATGTTTTGTGGAGATGTTGCAGTTTTGCGTGCCGATGTGGATTTTAGTTTGTCTAACATAAACCAGAACACAGGGAAAATTCAGAATATAGACAAAATGTGGAGCTGCACTTTGTGGAGATTTTCACTTTGCAATTTTCACTAATACATGGATGTGAATGGTGTCTGACGAGTTGGAACATTGTGTACAGTGACTACCGCGGGCAAAAAGCTGTAGGTAGATTAAGCAGCCAGGAGACAGTGCTAGATGGTTTTCTAGTGTCAGAATGAACCAGTCTGTCTCTCAGATTGCAAAAACGTTTAAATGTGATGGAGGGACGCACCAAGCTCATACTATTCAGAGATGCATCACTTCTGAGGACATTCCACTGGGTTCAAACTGTTAACACAGTTGAGTCCTTTGGCGTAAATGAAGAAGTGAACAAGTCACATTTACTTTATCTGTTAACTTAAGTGATATGTGTTGTTTTGTTCCTGATGTGATTGTGGTGCATGTGGCATTTGGACACTGAGAATGCAAACTCCCAATGGTGGATTCACCATCCGATACACTTGAAATCCTGTTCAACCAATTATCCAATGAGGATTGCTCTCCTGTTGTGTGTGACTATATTATGTTGCCCTGGGTGCGCCTGGTCTTTGTTCTGGTGGGCGACCTAGTAGCCTAGCAGTCTGTTTGCACTATTAAAGACAAAATAATCATTGTGCTCCAGTCCTCTCTTTTCCCTCGATCTTGATCCACCCCAACCTCTAACTTAATGGTGCAGTCCACACATTTTTCACGTACAGTGGGTGTGGTCATTAGGAGGACTACCTAGCCTGTTTAAACGTCTGTGTAATGTCTTTTGGGCGTCTAGATGAACTTCCCAAAGTCTAACAAATCCTGACCTGGGCTTGGAGACTACAGATTTAGAACAAAAAGCCAGCATTATAAGAACTGGAGACATTATTCTTTAAAAGTGTGGGCATGAGCAAGGAGGGTTTACACTATGGAATTGCATCATGGGAAGTGTAGTATTTCTTGGAGCTAGACCATTAACTGTATTTAAGAGCTGGACAAAGGTTCAGGGTCTGGACAATGAAGCCAATGATAAAGTGCCTTAAACGACTGTATCAAAGCCAAATCACTTAATTACCTCATTAAACATTTTCAAATGTTAAACACAAATGAGTTATGGCCTGAATCGATAGTTTCAAATCTTCTTCAATACAGCTTGATGTATGAGTATAGGCTTCCTGATGAATGACTTGCCGCTGCACTTTGTACATTAAAGTAGCAGTAGGCTTGTTTTTGTCGTGTTGTCTGTTTTATATTCTATAAAGTTTGACCCTCTCACGGTGTGTTTACTTTATGAAATTGAATTGTAATATTATAATTATTAATGTAATTGTCACCTAGAAATGTCTTGTTCAGCATTTGGTTGCATCTTGTTAACAAAAATTAGCTAGCTAGCTCTAGCGTTGGCTGATAACTTAAGGAAACTGCAGATTTTCTACCGGCTCCATGCTCACTAACTAGCAATAGTCCACCAAATTACTTGCGTCAGCCTCTTTAGTGTTTAGCTAAATGCAGGGCCATTGAAGAACCCTGGCTTTGTGCTCCGCACCACCTTCCAGCTCAAATATGGTCACGTCCAGTTTCAAAAGAACCAAGTTGGCCAAAATACCAAACTTCAGGGTAGCTACGTGCCTCTCTTTATACAGTCCATGAGCTTGACCCATAGAGACTTCATAGAAGCAGATAAATCCTAAGATTTTTCCAGCAGCTGAACATAAAAAGAAGGTTGTTTGAAGCAGTTTGACCAATCATTTTTCTGGTGATGATAGATACAAAGATAGTTATAAATTGAATTTCTTCTGCATAACCTCCAGTTAACGAGCCTGTGGTGTGTAAATATCCTTTTTGTCGCTACCCACTGAGGTGTAACGCAAGCAATGAGATTATTTCTGCCTCCAGAGTAGCTCTGCCTCAGAAAAATGTTTATATAATTACAACTCCTGTCCGCCTATAACTGTAAAGGTTTGATTTTTACGGAGGAGGGGGTCACACACCTTATCTCACAGTGTGTCACAGCCAGTAGCACATTTTAACTGACAGTTTCACCATGATATATGGCACCAGTGTTTGCCAGGGCAGTATTTCAATTTGACATCTGAATTAATATGGTTGACTTTAATACTGGTCAGTGCAATTTCAGACCTTCTTTAAATTCATTGCAATCTATGGGTGCGAACAACAATTCTCAAGGCATACAACGCAGCCTGCAATTGCACTCTTCCACAAACACACAAGAAAGGGGACAAGAAAAAAAGCGAAATAAGTTTGGGTTTCCAATTTACACTGATCCTCAAGCCCATCAGCATTTAAATGGAAATATGAGTCTGCAATCAGAATGAATCTGTGGATGGGAGAGCAGCTGAAGCGTGAGAGGAAAGGTAGCCTGAGAAAAGCACTGCAACTGCGGAGGGAGGACAAGGAAACTGTCAGGGAATAAGGCTTTCCTTCAAATAATCGGCTGCTTTCTAACTGTCTTTCCACTTCTCATATGGCACACATTTATTCAACAATGTATTTTATTATTCCCTTTCACATTTAATGCAAACATGAGCCGGTGGCAGAAAGCTTATTTTGTTGGTTAAAAATTAGTTTGGAAAGAAAACAGCAAGATGTGGCTACGTGGTTGAACTAGTATGTTTTAGGACATTTAAGATGTGTCCTAAGATAGAAGAGGAAGAGGAAGATAAGGGAGTCTAAGGGAAAAGGTAACAGTTAGATAGAATGTCTCTTATATTTGGTATAAACACATTTATCTTATTTTTCTCAATTTTATTTTATTCGATTTATGTTTCCTTTTAATTTGCTTATTGTTGACACTGTTCCATTCTCAAAACACAATCCTATACTGTATCTTTTATATCATCTGCCTTATATCTAAGAGTGTACGTTGATATACAGTATTTTCATGATTCTTTTATATAAATGTAAGTACTGACACAGAATATACTGTATGTGTAAACGCAATAAAAAAAGATTTAAAAAATGGTTGGCACTGTCTTTAGTTCTCCATTTGTCCCTTGCTTGTGTCACACTGACCTTTGGGACAAACAAAGAAGAAATGCAGCCAGTTCCATTCTGAATTTTATCTTCCTCATAGAAAGCAATCACTGTGTTCAGGTTTGGTTTAAAAAAAAAAAAACAATAACTGAAAAATGTACCGTATTTTGATGGTGAAAAAAGTTTATAGGTCCAAAAGCAAAATCTTGGAAAATGAACAGAATTCTGAGATGACAATAGAGGGGACACATACATGAAATGCTGCAGATACCTTGCAAAAGGTGTAAAGAGCATTACAGTGGCCCAACCCCTGCCAGCACCCATCGTATCAGCACACTTACAGTCGACTGAATTATGTTCAAGGGCATCATTTCTTCAGTCTCTTGAACCAGGATTTCAAGTGTTTGTCACTCTCCTCCCGCATCACTTTTCCTTCCTCAAGCACTTCTACCTGCTGCACTTCAGAATGGCTGGTAGTGAAACTCCTTCTTTTTAGTGCAATACAACTTGACTCTGCATTATGTAGTGCCAATTGACACCAGACAGAAGTAGTATTTTTAACTATTGATGGTTCCACTAAAGCACATGGGCTTTATCCTGTCTTTAAGGGCGTATCACACTGTCCATTTGTATCGTGCCCAAGCACGCTTCAAGACTAAAGTCTAGTTCGTTTGACCAGTGTGAGGACAACTGTACCATGCCCAGGCTCACCGGTTGGGAGAGGTGGACTTAAGTAAAGCGTGGATGAAGATGCATGGTCATGAGCATGCACCCGTGTACGAGCACAATCACCTTTAAGCATGGGGCACGGTACGAATGGACAGTGTGAGTGCGCCCTAAGTTTGACGTAACACCCTTTCAATATACTATTTATCAGTCCAAATTCAATTCAATTCAATTCAATTTTATTTATAGTGCCAAATCATAACAAAAGTTATCTCAGGACACTTTACAGAGTAGGTAAAGACCACACTCTATGACCTATTTATGATAAACATAGACCCAACAATTCCCCCGTAGAGTACGGTGGCAATGAAGACCTTCCCTATTACAGGCAGGAACGTCAGACAGACCCAGCTCTGTGGAGGACGGCCAAATGACAATGGCCAAATCCGTGACCCTTTTAAAATCACTTCTTTCTTCATTCATCGTTAGGAAAGCAGTTTAGGGCATACTCACACTTGGCCCAGATGACCCCCCCCCCCCCCCGCTTCCCCCGCGGCACAGGCCCTCTTGTACTCACATTACTTGAAATGATCTGGGCCTCGGCTCAATTGCTTCTTACTTATACGTCAACACCCCTCAGAGTTTTTGTTTTGTCTGACTGTTTTTGAATATTTTCATCTGACCAAATCTGCAGTAAACACTCCACTTCTGCATCAGACCCAGTGAACCCTTTAGAGCATCTTTTTAAATGTCTGTCACAGGGAACAGTTGTATATAAATAGTCTCAGGACCACCGGCATATGCTGCTCGTACATGTGCTCATGCTTGTACATGAGCAATCGTGCTTTCCTAAAGCCCACCTCTCTCAACCGGACCATGGCTGGAAAGTGTGCCCGTGCTTAGGCACGGTACAGTTGCAGTCACACTGGTCAAACAAAGTAGACATTAGCCGTGAATTGTTCGTGGGCACGGAACAAATGGTAAGTGTGAGTAGACCCTCAATGACAATTCTGTTTTTTGGACAAACAATGGGGAGCACTTCGTATAGTTCCTGCTACAGTAGGTGTTTCCAGGACCATATTTTGCCGGGATGTCACACACTCAGACTTACAAGGTGAAAACAATACCAGCCTCACCGTTGCAGCGGGTAACAACTGCAACTATACTAAATGTCAGCGTGTTGGTACACAAGGACCAGCCTGAATGCTGATGAGATAATCACTGGCATTATGAGTCACAGTAATCTCCTAACATGCACACAGTAGGTGCTGCTGTTACTAGTTTCTGCCTGACTGCTGTCCTCTCCCCGCTTATCTCCCTGCATGCAGGACTCAACCCCAGTTATTTGTGATAATCCACAGATTGTAGGCAGCTAACAGACATTTGTTTTACGACAGATGCCAGATTCAGATAAACATTTAATTAGCGACTCATCAGCTCTGTCAGAGCTAATTACCCCAGTCTCCAGCCCTAGCCGAAATCTGCTCCTCTCACAGTTGTTCACAGCAGCTGACTCTGCTGGCTGCACGGAGCAGAGGCCCTCATAGTGTACCAGGATTGAGAGCAGCTAATCAAGCTCTGGGAGTGAAGTGCGAAAACAGCACAGAAGTGACCGCTGTCGTGAGAGTGAATGGATTGGATGTGTGTAGTTCAGGGTAGGTGTGTGGGTGGTTAGGTGGCTACACCTGGGCTGTTGTGGGTAAATAAGAACTGGAAACATTTTTAACATGCTTTGAAACCATTGTCCTTTGTTTGAACGGAGATCCTGACTATTCAGAGGAAAACCCAACAAAGAAAAATTGGATAAAAGAAGTGACCGAATGGCTGAAAAGAAGATAAAACTGACTGAAAGTGCTGATTGCAGACTGTCTTCCACCAAGTGACCACAGAATAATGTGTCTCCCTTCTGTTAAATGATCACTGTGCAGCTGTGTAAGTATGTGAAGAACGATGTGGTGGTTAGCACATGTAGTCAGAAAACAAAAGTGGGATTTCAAGGCATCGTCTCCATGGTTAGTAGTTGTTGTTGAGCCCTGCAATCACATTATCCCATCTCACTGAAATTAGATCTCTGCATGCTTACATATTATACACACCAAGGCATCTCATTCACATTAGAAGCTTCTCTGCACTGACCTGTAACCTAGCAACCGCCTGACGTCTCAACCAAGCCGATGATTAAAGGTACCTTCTTTTCCATTCCGAGCATGAACCCTTTGATAGATCCCCCCCTTCGACTACAGCGTTCTCTCCTCAGTAGCATGCCAAGAACACTCATGTTACTTACAAATATGACATATGAATCACCACACTGTTTTAGCCTTTTGAGACCAGGGTGTGTAGCTGCTGTAGTCTGCAAAGCCCCATCATTAACTGCTCAGAAGAGCTTTTATGCATCTGGCTTTACACGTTACACCAGGACAGCGGTGGGTCTGCAAGGGCAATTGGAGGACTCTTTGGTCCAAAAGTGTCTCACATTCTGGGCCTGCACTGTTTCATGAGTACCAATAAACAGCCCACATGACAGTGCTCAAGAATGTTTTTCCAGCCGTTGCAAAAGCAAAACCACAAAAGCATAATTGTAAGGAACAGATTAATGATTAATGCTGCATTGGCCGCTGCTTTTCATTGGAGCAAAACGTCAACATAGCCACCATCTTAGGCCAGGGGAGCCCTGTCTTCTAATGAAAGTATATATATCAAGGCAGGATGTCTA
The DNA here is from genome assembly GCF_963691815.1 of Echiichthys vipera. Classification (NCBI taxonomy): domain Eukaryota; kingdom Metazoa; phylum Chordata; class Actinopteri; order Perciformes; family Trachinidae; genus Echiichthys; species Echiichthys vipera. The sequence goes on along the minus strand of NC_139843.1, from coordinate 22,237,179 downwards.
TCCATTATTTAAATCATAATTTCTTTCATTTTTAAGCGCTTTGGTTTGATACAAATGCCAGACATTTATTTATGATATCAGATACTTAAAAATTTTTAAATCAGGGTTTTCATACCAAAATACCTCATCTTGTGTAGTAAGAGTCAGCATCTTTAAGCCTTAATATCATTTAAACAGGTAAGTTTTATAAACTATCAACCCCAGAGCAGTTATCATGAATAGGGAAATTAGCTTTAGAGATCAAAACCGCTTTATGGATCAGGCTGTAAACATGTTTATTTCTGATGTAATGTTGGACATTTTAACATTATGGTCTATGGAGATTAAGAACTTGGAGAACGCCTCGAGTGGCCGTTAGAGGAACGGCAGTTCAGCTCTGAGGCGTCAGCTTCAATAACATACAGTGACAAACATAATTTTCAACATCTTACTGATATATTACTAATTATTAAATATTAGCTGGTGTTATCGTAATTTAGTATCAGGACAGTCACTTAACTTTATGTTAGCTTTAAAGAAGGATCAGGACCTACCTCTGTCATATATCTAATTCAACATGTTTATGACAGTGTGACATTGATGTGACATGTTTTTCCAAGTTGATTAGTCTTTCCAAAAGCAGCACAAAAGTCTTTCTTTTTCTATGGGTCTCTAAATAAAGTCTATGGTCAGAACCGATCTAAACCCTGGAGCAAGTTGGTGGCGGCTGTGATGTATCTCACAGATAGATGTAGTATCTACTGTATGTGTGTGTGTATATATATATATAATCTATCCTTCTCAGGAACATATTATTTGTGTTTGTGTAGGACTCAATAACCACACTGTGTACCACAGCCGTGTAGTGTTTCAGACATAACACATATCTTAGGATAACTTTATTATTTTTATTACGTGTTAAGTTAGTAAAATCTCCATACATGGCTGGAACATCCACTGCATTGGAGCAGCGATGCTACAGTTTGATCTAGCATTAGCGGCTCTGCCCTGCTTATCACTACCTGACTGTCAGTTGGTCCGTCCACCATTTTGGTCCAGACTGAAATATCTTCACGACTACTGGATATATGGGCTGCCCCCTACAAAAATGTACCGATGATTCTGCACTTATTGGATCTTCACACACAACCGTCTAGCTTATCAACAGGCGGTAGATGACTTTGTCGGATGGTGTGATGAAAACCAAAGATTTAAAGTAACACCAAGGAACTTATCATTGATCTTAGAAAGAAGAAGGCTGCAATGACCCCTATCTAGAGTAAATATGAGTCTTCTTGGCTATTTCCTTGGCTATAATCTGGGAAAATAGCTTGAAAAATATCTGGAATTTTGTCATTTGTGGGATTGGTGTGTTGCTGTGGTGTTGAGGCATTACAGAGCCTCTGAGGGCAGCGTTGTAATGGTGATAGAGACCTGCATTTTGCATTGTGGCTAGCATGAAGCATGTGGGACCAGGCAGCATTGATCATCGAGGCTAAACTAATTGCCTTATGACACGGAGCATTATGCCGTGTGCCTCAGCCATGGTTCCAACTTTGTATCCTTCAAGCATTTGTACGAAAAAACTTGCATTTCCCCATTAGTGAACTATATTGTTTAACCACCGGGTGTAAAGGGACATTCGGACGCCATCAAACAGCTGCAGCAGCAGCTAGTCAGCGGGTCAGTGAGCGTGCTACTGGTTATCCTTTCTATTTAAGACCCTGCAGACATGCTCTCTCTGTTTATTTCAGGCTAGAATATGTCTCACTGCAGTTGCATGTGTGTAGTGCTATACTGTGATGTAAGAAGGCACAGGCAGAATAATTTTATAATGCTACCTGAAGGGGTAATTTAGGAGTTCTATATAAATTGCCCCACCCTACGACATTGCCTAACTCCTCCTACTTCCCCTCCCCTGCTCCTCCTCCTCTGTGAATCTCCAGTAACCAGGGATAGGAGACGCTGAGGAACCTGGGCTGAGACAGCAAGAGAACAAGGAAGAAAGCATCCACTGTACGTGCTGTTAAGGGATAAATCTGTCAGACTCCCCACTTTCTGCTTTAGACAAGGTTGTTTAATCTCAAAAGGGGTAGAGGGAAGAAGAAAGGAGTGAAGTGGAAGCAGGGGGAGAGAGTTGTTCTTAAGACTTGGAAGAGAAGAGGAAGGACTGGAAACAGGAGATAGGGGAATGACTGCATAATGGCACTAAAATAAATACATTACAAGAGTATGTGAAAATATACAAAATCTGCAATGACGAGATAAAGCATCTTTACCTTTTGGAAAGAAAGCGTAAATGAATGTAAACTTATTTGTATACATACAAAAAAAAACTGAATATGATCAGTTAATACATTATTAGAAAATGCGTACAAAATGTAGGTAGTTTTACAGGTTTGGATTGAGCTAAAATGTGCGAAATTACCCAAACGATAAATTTATTCTGTGATATTCCCCAACCAGCTGCAGCTTAATAACACCTACTCATAAAGTGACTCCATAATATTGCTGGCATTTATCCTCAAACACTTACAGAAGATTAACATTTTAATATCTCAGATACATTAGTTTAAAAAAAGTCTACAAACTACTCATGGATGGTCAGAAAGCTGGACACATGATTTACAGACACACACAAATGGTAAGTACCCAATGGATCTTATGCTGACACTTTCTCTTTCTGGTGCTTCTAAGACTCTCTGAATTTTACTCTTGAGATATGTCACCACTTCCTGCGGGTGAGTGGGGAGAGATTTCCTGCCACTGGACATGACAGTCCAATCTACAAGTGAGATGTCTTTTCCCCCTTTGTGGCTTTAGAGTGTAATTCTGGCACAAAATCATCCCTTGGTCTTTTTCGGCACTTATATACATCAAATAAGCCTTCGAGACTGTTTTTTTCATGTAACAACTATTAACGGAGAAATCCCTGAGAGTTGCTATCAGCCGGACGTGGCTAACGCTGATTAGCATGGGGCAGTAAGGTGAAAGCATTAATACTGCTACTCAATACTGCACGGTTATCGGAGATAGCGGTTCCTTCGGTCAAGGCGGGGATTAACCCCTGTGCTGTTTGCCTCAATCCACCCCACCTTCCACATCTCCCAGCTGAAGACAGTGACCACCAGCACGCTGTGCCCTCCTGCCAAAATATATGCATTTTTAAATGAAAATGCAGTAGTATGGATGTAGCCTGAGACTATAGCCCCTTTCACACATGCCCTGCCTGCACCTGAAATAATTTTGGACATTACCCTTGCTCTTGCAAAATAGACAGTGGCAGGGGAGGAGAATGTGTGCTGGATGTCAGGCTTTATACCCACACTGTACATCCAATAAGTCAGACTAATCATTAGGTGACCTAACAGAGTGGGTGGAATAGGGAGACTCTCCAGAGACCAGCACACTGTGACACTCTTCACTATCTCTCTTCCCAGACAGACATTCTGTCTCATTAAGTGATAAGATGTTATGTTTGCAAAAAGGGAATTGTGTCTTATTGTCAGGAAAGGTTGGCTCTATCACTGTCTTTGTATTTTAACATGTTTTGCATTGATCTGAAACAAAGTGATCAGCTTTGTCAAGCGTAAATAGAGGTGAACAAATAAACTTGGTTTCCCTTTGGTGTATTAAGTTTGACTCATTTTTCAAGTACTGTTGTGCGCCATGCTTCAACGCTAATGACAATCGTACAGTACCAGTAAACAAGCTAGCATGGCTGCCAAACCGTAACCTACTGACGCCTTCATCTGACTGTCATGTGATCCTTATCTTGCAGGTCATACCGGTCCCTCAAAAGTCGGAAATTGGAATGTGACCACAAGATGGAAACAACAAACATGTCTCCTAAATATATAAAGTTGGTTTGTTTCCAGTAAATCGGACACACAGCTACGTAACGTTTGCTAACATTAGCCACCATAAGCTACTGGTCATACCAGACCAAGTTATGGCTATGAACGATCTGTCTTGTTTCCATCCTTTTCCCAAGCCACTTTGAACGAAACCAGCCCACTGTGTTGATGAATTTACTGTTCATCAGACCACATATCAGAAAGGAACCAGCTAGCACACTTTGCTGCCACAGGCAGACTACTTTGCCGAGAGGTAGCAGGTCTACAGTCCTCACAGTGCTGCTGCTCATCACTAGCTTGCTGTTTGTCTCATTTTCCGTAACCAGTGTTGCATAAAAAAAAATATGGTGGAATTAACAAGCTAGCTAGCCAATTAGCCAGTTGCTAAATGGATAAGATTTACCGATTTAACACTTAATTGACACACTCTTATCAGAGCATAGGAAAGCACATTTATATAGCCAGATGAGTGACAATTTCCTATTTATACAAAAGACAGATCCATCCACACAATCTGTTGTTGTCCACTGATGTTAGGTAGAACCATATATAAGGCTGCTTTCTGTACATACACGCACAGTAAGACTGTTGCAGCAAACCCATGAGTTTACTGAAATTAGCAAAAATGAGTTTTAATTCGTAGGAACTCAACTTTTAATTTGACAAAAGAGGAAGACATTTTTTTGTTTCAAAAGTTACATAGTATGGCTTTAAAATATTTGGTCCGAAGTGAATCAAACCCTTGACCCTGTTGGCACCATAACCACCACAATAAAGCACTTGAATTCTTCTTAGATCTGCAGGAGCAAGGCCACTCCAGCTAGAGTCCACTTGGAGGGATTTTCTTTGGTCTTCAGGTTAAAGGTCCATACGTAGGTAGGTCCCCTCTGGCGGGTCTTATAGACAGGGCACTGGTAGACATTCCTGCTCTCCTGTTTGTCCACAGGAATGGCCCTGATGAAGATGACTGGCACGCTCGGGGTGAGCTCTTTCAGCCGGGCATCTACAATCATGCCAGTCTGAAAGAGAAAGGGCGAGGAACAAGGAGAGGGAAGGAGGGAAGGAGGGAGGGGGGATGACAAGCCAGTAAACCAAAGACAGAAACATTTCACAGAGCAGAGAGAAGTTAGAAAGTTTGAAGTGCAGTAAACACTTTGTCCTTATGCTGTAATTTTCAGTGACGCTGAATTAAATGTTTTTTTGTGAAAAAAAAGGAGCAAAAAGATGTTTGACTAATCTTTGGTTGGCACAAATGCTGTGAGAGGACCAGTTTGCAGAACATAACGTAGCGGTCCCCTTGAAAAGTGGTGAAAGTCAGCAGAGTTTGAGTGGAAGTCAAGCTGCCCTGCCTGAGAATACACAGTCTATAAACACACTGAAACTGAGTGGTCTGTCTCATTAATTAATCCTCCTACACTTAGCGCCTGACAAACACAAGTCTCACCATGCATGCACAGTGACTTTCAGGAATGAATGTAAATCCTGATGACTTTGGAAAGCTCAGAGTACAAAGCCCTAATCACATTTACATTCGCTATAAAACTTTAAAGTGCTGTTAAATACCAATAACTTAACGTCTGCTCGGGTAAATACAAATTATGGGTATCTTTAAGCAACTGTTACTATGGAAACAGGTCTATTTTGAGTGTATAATCTCATATACATATTGAAAGAATAACAATATATTACAAAGTCGTTCCCTGTGTAATGTCTGCATTTTTATCATATATCATTTCAAATCAAATGCTTTGAATTCAAAAATGAAAGACGTTTTTTAATTTGCCTGACTACGAAACTGACTCATGTGCATGGTTTTTAATTGTGTTTCCTTTTGTGTTTTCTGTAATTACGTGTTTTTATTCATGCTGTCTATACCATATGTAGAATTTCTGAATTAAAATTCATAAAAACAACGAGACCTGTGCTATACATTTTCTTGTGTACCTACATTGTTTAAAATGTGTTGTTTAAATCCAGAGAAATCTGTAATTTTATTCAAGGCACCAGCCCATGCTCTCATATCCCGTTGAACGTGCGTCAGGATTGTTGTTGTCTGCCAGAAGCTGACGTTATCTGACTTTTTATACAGTTTTAAGCCACACTTTTTTAAAATACACTTGTTAGATCTTGGTCATGAGTGAAGGATTTTAGTCACTGGACATTTGATCTTTAGGTATCAGAGAAACAAGCTCTGCAGCTCGTTCTGCACAGCAGCTCGGCTCACAGCCCCTCCGCAGATGAGCTGAACAGCGTCAGAGAAACACTGTTTTTTTTAACATGAAACTGCTTTGAACTGTGTTTTTACCGGTTTCAATCACCAGAACTGTTTGTCTTGGAGAGGGGGAGACATCTGTAGATAATTCAGTTCTCTGTGTCAAACCTGAACATCTGGATCGTAAGTTATCTGAGAAACAAGCTGAGCTAACATTATTAGCCACTGTCTCGCCAAGGAGCCAAAAAGCATCAGGAAAACACAAATAATTAACATGAAACTGCTCTAAAAGCATTTTTGCCAGTTAAAATTACAAGGTCTGTTTGTTGTGGAGAGGAGTGGACCTCTGTGGATAACTCGGCTCCTGAATGATGAACACTGAAGGAATCCTATCAGAGAGACACAGACTGCAATGTCTGCATTGCTCCATCTTTTGTTATTGTTTCGACTGAGAGACCTTTACAACAGAAAATAACACGATGTACATTTAATCTAAATGGGACACTCCTGGTTAAATAAAGGTTGTAAAAAATACAATATCCATTCAGCACAAAAGGTTCATCATATATTGTACCTAATTTTCTTTGATGCCTGAAACCCCTCTGAATAAAATGCAAACTTCATTAATATAGATGAGTAGATTTATCATACATCTTTGACTTTTATTGCTGAACAAAGCTGAGTCCAGATGGAGTGCTGCTTACTGTCATATTCCCTCTCTCCTCCTCCCTGCCAGTGGCACAGAATGGGCCTTGGGGCTGAGAGGAGGAGGAGGAGGAGGAGGAGGAGGAGAAGGAGAGTGGACAAGTTGTGAGAAGAAGCTGCCCGGCCCGTCTGTCCGCCTGTCTTTTTGCCTGCGTCTCTAACTTTAATGAAGAAAAAGGGAACCACTCCTCCAAAGGGCAATGTAAGTGTTCAAGTGCACACTCTGCACATTCCCTAATTAAGAAGTCTACAGGGATGCTCCTTGAAAGCTGGGCGCATATACAGTAGCTGTATGTATGTAGATAGATAGAGCCCTGGGAAGCTGAGTAATGCGCAGCACTCCGAGAGCTGAACCCAAGCGGGATGCAAAGCATAAAATTAAGCCACAAAGCGAATGTGGAAGTTTCTTTACTTGACTCAGTTTAAAGATGCATTTTGAGGTGAGCTCACCTTATATTAATGTATTAGTCTGTTATCCATCATCACAAGTAGTATATAATTGAATATTTCTGTATAAGGTCATCAAAGCAGTTTTTGAGTTTGTACACCTTCCCCGGAGACTAGATGCCAGAATCAGCTACTCGTACCTCTGTGACAGTCGGCTGAGCAAAATAATCAAATAAAAACTCATGTACCTGTGTGTCCCAGCGTGCACCCTCCATGTACAGCCCATGTACATAGGCTCCTTCACGGGGCGGTAAAGTGAAGTCCTCACGATTTTTCTTGGTGACATCACACTGCAGACACATCCTGTCCAGAGGCCACTCGTTCCTGTCATTCAAACACAACAAGATTGACTGTGTCACACCAAGTGGTTTCTATCACATGCACAGCCGTGATGTCCTGATGCATAACAATCTTACCTTCGAGCCATAGCTTGCATGATGGCTGTGAGGAAGGACTGTGGGTTGAAGAAGCCAGCCAGCCACACTGCAGAGGGTAGGACAAAGTCTGTTGACCAGGCTTCCAGCTCCTTGATCCTGGCCAGCAGGTCAGTGAACCACAGAGCCAGGCCACACATGGAGGGGTAAGCCCGCTTGGTCCAACTGTCTGGCACCATGTCCAAGAAAATAGCATTCTGAAGGTTCTCCATGTCGCTGGTCATGGTTAACTCTCCCTGAAGGGTGGGGAGACAGGAAAGTAAATCATTCAAAAACCACATCACAACCAGCATCTAATCTTCACATTTGTAGCTATGTTTTTGAGCTTTTTATGGCCAATTTAATGTCTACCCTGAAAACTGACGTTAGCAGCACACTTTATTCCTGTTTGGTAGTTCTTTCAGACACAGCAAGCCTTCCTCCATCTGTGTTCTTCTACAGTCAACATGGTTATCCTAGGAGAAACAGTCTCATTCGGCAAGCCCTTTTTATTTCAGTTTACCGCTGGCACTGATGTCTCTGTAGCATTTAAAACACAAAATATAAGTCCCTGAGGATGAACCTAGGTTTTAGGGTCAAAATCTATTTCTGAATTGGTTTGTTTGAGGTTCAAGTTTTTGGCAGTTGACACTGTACATTAACACTGCCTTTGTCTTGCCACACTAATAACAATTTAGAATACCTAAATCACCTCTGCATCAGTCCTCAAAATAATCCTGATCTGTCAGTACAACCGCAGCATCCGTTGACACAGCGTATCACTTTGGAGCTGTACCATCTCACCAAGGCAAACAGTCTCATAGCTCCTGTTTATTCCACTATAAAGACGAAATATGATTCCATTTTCTGGTACAATAGTCTACATGGCTTTTAAATCACTTAGCCGATTTATTGAGGCTTGCCGGGTCGGGAGATCGAAGCCTCATAACTCCAGACAAACACTTTTACCCCCCCCCCCCCCCCCCCCCTTCATTTGTTAACACACGACTCAGTCAAGCTTGACACACAGAACACAGACGGCTCATTCCTTTCTGCTCCTCTGCAAGCCAAATCTCTTAGTCATTGTGACGACTGAGCTCTTGACAAACAACAGAGGAAACCATTTAGCTATGCAGGAATCATAGACAGTCTATGGCAGGAACACTACTGCAGCAGCCGAGCCAACGTAGTGCGGATCGTAGGTGCTGAGGATAATTGAGGGTTTTGTGGTGGATTTTGAGGGACAATTCTTCTGAAGTTCCGCTGTTTTAGATTTAATTGGGGGAAATCGTACACAAAAGACATTTTATCACAAATATATTTTTGTTGCATACTTTTAATAACAATTTTGCCAAATTGTAAACAAATATAGGCTAAAAAACTAAGCAGCTTCACAGACAATACCTGTACATGGTACTGTACATGCTTTTATGGGGTCTTAATCTTCTGATTAATTGCATCTTCCATCATATTTGTTCTCAAGTCTATATGTTTGTGTTAGCACAAATAAGTCAAGACAAGCAGATTTTCATGGAGGAAAATCTCAGAGATCCACTTTAAAATACAAGGAAGTCATTCTGGTTATTGATTTAGGTGCCTACTTGCCTGGATAAGGACAAAAGCTAATAGGAGTTCTTGTCACTTCTGATGATGTAAGCAGTTTGTTACAGGAATTATGGAGTCAAAATGTTTTATGGTTATGAACATTTGTTCACACTATTACACCAATGGTAGAATAATAATAAATAATAATCTAGTGGGCAAGCGTGTGTGCATTTTGACCATACGCTTCCCGAAAGTGAAGCCAAAACATCTGGATCGCCCCCTGAACGCTGGCTACAGTCATAGTCATAAATCCTGCCTACTCTTTGTTAGCTGTCGTGAGGACCAAGCTAAAAAATAAAAGTACACCTCAAATAAATGTTTACCAAAGAGGATTTCTGTCATTTTAGGTAGTTCTGATTAAGCTGATATTTTTTCAAGTGTTTATTTTTCTGATAAGTTATTTAAAGCTATAAAAACAAGGTGAAACATATTATTGCACAGCTGTGATAGACATAAATTGTATGGACAGAACTTTTCCGATTCCTCCTGTGGAGACGGGCTCATGGCTGCGCCCATACCTGGGATATAGTGGCTTCATTTTTGACAGTGGGAGGAAGTAGAGATGCCCATCCATCTCGTCCATCTTTATATACAGTCTACTGTTTTGACCAACAATACAAGGATAACCTGGCGCTCCTGGCACACGATTTACTAAAAAATCAACTTCAGACTCTGTTTTCAAATGACTAAAGCAATAAAGGAAACACACAGAATGACCAAATATTTCACATATTAGGAGATGTGAACCCCTTGTCCCCCTGCAGCGATGACGTGCGTGAATAGAGCTCAATCTCGAGAGTGATTATTAGAAAAAACATTTGTCAGGTGGCCAGCACCACTCCAGATGTTACTGGATGCTGAATAGGCAACTGTTTGCTAACACTTATGTTTACAGCTTGTTCTACTGCCCCCAAATGGCCATAAATAAAAGGAATTAATGCAGCTTTAAATACTTCACTCAGCTAACAAAAGGCTGCTTATTGTTTTAAATTATTTTTTAATACTCAGTAGAGACGCTTCTATACTCACTGAAATCATAAATTCAAAAGTCTTAAAGAATAATAGCGATTTTTCTATGGAAGTAAAAAACAAAACAAACCTGCTGAGGTTAAAGAACCTCAACATGATTAATACTGAGAGTGTAATGGCATGCATGGATAGATTTCCAGCCAATAAATGATGAACTTAGTTAAACTGGTACTCAGCTGATTTGCTTTTATAAACCTTGATATTTTTAGCTGTAAAATGAAAGTGGTGGAAGTAGTCTCAGGTGCTGAACAAACTTGGAGGAGCAGCTTGTCACTAAAATAAACTGGTCCACCTTAAAAGTCAGTTCACCGTGTGCCTGTGTGTGCTAGCTTCAGGGCTAACCTCTGTCACTTTAATCAGGTGACAAGCAAGACATTATTTGTGTAATATGGCTTGCAATACACCAGAGTGCGGAGCGGTGAGAATTTCCAGCTCCTCGCTCACAGAGCTGTTCCCTTCGCTCCTTCGCTCAAAGGCACTCCATCCTCAGCTCAGATTTTAAAAAATTACTAACAGGGAGAGTTCTATCAGATGAACAGCACCTGCCCTTTCACCGTGATGCCAGTGCAGAATGCTACCCATCACCAAACAACAAAATGACTGCCCTCATCAGGTTGGAAATCATGGTATGAGCAAACTGGGGTCAAAATGATGCGGGATGCAGTGGAAGATAAGACAATGCTCAAATGTTTTGAAAATCAGATGATGCACAGTGCGAGTATAAAGTCTGACATATGTAAAACTCACGTGCCGGATGTCAGACCCCTTCAGCTCTTAACGCTATTTGTTTTCCACATCTGGGCTTAGCGCTGCCGAAGACGGATGTGATTGGTTTAAAGAAATACAAAAATTCCAGAGTGTTTTTTACCCCTATACCTGAATGATAACTTGTGAGGCCAGACCAGGGTGCTGGAGTGTGGTCTGGCAATGCCGGTCAATAGGTGTCTCGCTTTTGAAAGCAATATTAACTAACCAAAATTAACTGAAACTGACATCACTACTGGGGACCACTGCTTTTACCTTAAACACTTTATTATTATATATTTTAAACTGACCATATGTTTGTGTAACATTTAAATCTGAAAAGGAAATAAAGCTGTCAAATAAATGCGGTGGATTTAGGGCTGTCGATCGATAATATTGAATCGGCATTTATCGCACTAGTTAACTCCTGATTAATCGCTAATTAATCACACAATGTTTTCATCTGTTGTAAATGTACCTTAAAGGGATATTCTACAAGGTTTTTAATACTCTTATGGACATGGGAGTTTGCTTTATGCAAACGACTGTTTATTATTATTATATCATTTCGAGTCCAAGCCAGGTCTATAGTCCCATTTGTGTGCGACTTAAGTGCAGGAGTCCGAGTCTGAAACTCGAGCGCTCACCTCTGACTCAAAGAGGTTTGTTTCTGTTTGTTTCTTCGTGATTTCCCAAACTACAGGGCGAGCCGAGGGTCATAACCACAGAACGTGCATGCATTAATCGGGCATCAAAAAAAGAAGTGGTGTTAAGAGGAATTTGCGGTTACGCATTAGGTGGATTACTATATACAAGTACAATACTAAAGTAGGTACAGTGGAGTAGAAGTATAAGGTAGTGACCTAAGTAAGTAGCTAGTTACATTCCCCCACTGTAAAATACACAGTGTACAATTGATAAAATGGAACAGCAGGGGCGGCCGGTGGCTGAGTGGTTAGAGCTGTCGCCCCATGTAACATGCTGAAGGTTGGCAGCGACCGCGGGTTTGACTCCGACTTGCGGCCCTTTGCTGCAAAAAAAAAAATGGAACAGCGATCCAAAAAGCTACTTAATTCTGAACAGATTAGTTACACATGCAGTACATACTGTAACTGATGATCATATTTGTCACCATTACCCTTTGGACCCTCTCTGCTAGCTCCTAGTCTCCTCACCTTGAGTCCCAGGCTGAGTTCGCAAAGGGAGCGTCTCATCTCCTGTGTGAGGAGGTTCATGCGCTCACACTCCTGCAGCGCCACCACCTGGTAAGGAGTCCTCTCCTCCGCCTTCCCCAGCAGCTCGCCCATGTTGAACTCCTCCGGCAGCTTCTCCATTATCTCCTCTAACACCGTACGCACCTGTGTGTCAACGAGTGAGTGAATCAGCAGTTAAAAAAATACAGTTATAATTACAGAAACTGAGTACAAGAAACAGAATTGGAGAGAATGCTTAATGAATCAAAAGAGAGATTGGGGTTATCTGTGTCAGATAAACTCCGTAGCCAATGCTGACAGCCTGAGAGTGTGTTACAGTTTGAAATAGACAGTCCCATAAATATTCATGAAGATATATTTTGCAAGGCAGCTCTTTGTTTTCAATAACAGTCTAATCCCTCCGGAAAAAAAATGCTCACATCATATTTTTGTGGTTAAGTGATGAAAGCTAATGCCTATGTCAACATTTTCCCAAGGCAACCAGCATTAGCGATCAATCAGTGGATTAGGTGTCGAACAAAGGATATGAGGTCATCATATCTATGGATTTTTCAGTTCAAATATCTGATCTGGGTTTGGCAGCTACTGAGCACGCTGAATACAAAGTGAGCCTCGTTGGTGAGCCGTGCATGGCTGTCATTTGTTCTGACAGGAGTATCCAGGCTTCAGAGCCAGAAAGGTCACACACACACATTGCAAGGTGAATTTTGCCAGTTAAATTAGGCTTAGGCAGGTTCCCACACATGTTCATGAACCGAATTCAAAAACTTTTCCATAATAAAATTCCATCAACGTTCACAACATATAACACAAACAGAACTGTATAGTATATACATATGATATAATATAATATAATATAATATAATATAATAATAATATACATATGATCCAAATGTTACGGGGGGCGGGGGGAGAAGCTACGCAGCTGCAGCTGCTCTTTGGGGACAGAAACCGCCGAGTGAAAGAACAGAGTCACCAAACACAACGCCAGTCGTTTTTAACAAAAACAAAGTCTCCAGATCAGGATCAGTTCAGAACTTGGAAAATTATCTGGTGGATGTTTATTTTTCAAGATCGCTGATCTGCTCATTTAGCTGTCAATCAAAAAAGGATTCCGCCCCAGACAGCTCATCCAATCATCATGCAGAAGCCGAGCGTTCGGGCCAGCCCACTGTCCCATGGACCCCCAGAGACGCTGAGCGTCCGATGGGCGGGACAATCCAATGATAAATGCTGGGCTAACGTCTAGTTTGGCTGCAGTGGAACAAAGTTTATTACCAACGGAATGTAACGCTAATACAGGAGAGGCGCAAACTGGTGCTAAACCTCAGTAAATGCTGCTGAAATGTAACCTTATCACAAGTGATTTACAGAAATTTACTTGACAAAATGCAGTCATTAGGAATAACAGTATTTTAATGAGTGCTTATCATAAACTAGCATAAAATGCCCTTATTAAAAATACGAGAGAACTCAGGCTGATGGTAATAAAAGTAAAAGAAAGCCTGTAACACAACTCCCACTTTGCTGCTTGTTTCAAGCAACAGTAAGCATAAATTACTTTTTAAAAACGTTAACACACAGACAGCCATTACAGATCCTTACTCAGGATATTAAAAAGTGACACTTGCTCCATTGAGGAAGTGTGCAAGGCTGCACTTTGCTGACAGAATATTTGTTTTAAGCTTTATTTCTGAGCAGTACTGAACCAGAAAATGCCATCCCTGTACAAATCACCCCGGGTGCTGTCATAGGCCCAAAACAGTTGGTCTGCAATTTATTTTCAATTCCGTGTGCAGTAGCTACAGAGAATGTCACCTGTTGTCACCCTACATTTAAGATTTGGTGCTCTAGCCCAGAGTTTAGTAAGACAGCCGGCTTCATGAAAGGCTTCGGTTTTTGGTTTTGGTCCCATGTATGACGGTTTGGCTTTTTAAGCCTGAATATCACACCAGAATCATAACTTTGACATCAAATGCCACCAAAAGCCTCAATGACCTGCGAGTGGTTGCGTCATAACACATCTCTGCTGTGCAGCCAAAAACTGCTCACGCCCACAGAACCCAACTTTTAAGTTTCATGTTGCACTGAAATTTGGAAAATGTCGAGTCGTTTCCTTTGTTTTGGTCCATTTCATAAAAAATGGTCACACACATTGCATATTTGATTGCCGGTAATAAAATAAAAATTAACAGTCTACTGTATAATATACTTTTTTTTTTAACTTTATTTTTAAGGGGCATACTCTCTTTGTTTCCATGCACACATTTTACACTACAGTGACATTAAGAACAAGACCTTTAGTCACTTTAGAGTGACATGAGAACCTACATAGCATTGAACAAACATATAGAGCTGAAATGATTAGTCAATTTTTCTATCAGTAAATTGACTTGATTGGTTAATTGATTGAATTCAGTCTGCAACTATTTTGATAATTGACTAATTCCAAAACATTCACTGGGTGCAGCTTCTCAAATGTGAGGATTTGCTGCTTTTCTTTGTCGTATGTGATAGCAAACATCATATCTTTGAGTTTTAGGCTGTTGGTTGGATAAAACAAGATGTCTGCACGCATCACCTCCGTTATCTCTATTCCTTGTCCACTTAGTTGAGTAGGGCTACTTTACTGTCTTTTTTCTTGCCTTTATATTCCAACTAAGTGAAATCTTAATGCCACAACATCAGGGACGTGCAGAGGATGTGAGACTTAACACATGTAGGCATGCTTTACTTTTCCTCCTCTTCTGTTTGGGGAAGTAACCTCTTCAAATGTGCATGTGGCACTTGTTCATGTTAATGATACATTAAAATAATTTATAAACCCATGGACTTCAATAGCTCATATGTGTTTCATCTATATTTCTGCTCATGTTCAAAATATTCTGCACATAAGAGCATGTCCCACATTTCTTTGTTCTCTGAGAAGTCACAATATTTCAAGAAAAAATTCACCTGACCTATTAGTCCACTGCATTACGTTATGACAGACACACAACCCCGTCTGAAACTCTCTCTTTTTAGAGACCGGGCTGCTCGCTGCTCTACATCAGACCACACAATTACAACACCATCGCAGAAAAAGGGCGCTTTGTCTCTAGGAGGCCAAACTGCAGGTGCTCAAGCCTCCTTTAAGGGCTATCTGTCCTTTAGCCAGTACAGCAGACATGATATAGTGGAGTATGCTTCCAGCTCTGTGAAAACAGTTTCCTGTTTCTACATGACAATGGCTTTGTGCACAAAGTCAGCTCCATAAAGAAATGGTTTTCCCAGTTTGGTGTGTAAGAACTTTACTGACCTACACAGAGCCCGGCCCCCAACCCCATCCAACACCTTTGGAATGAACTGGAACACACATGGAGGCTGTTACAGCAGCCCATGGAATCAACAATCACATATGGATGTAATGTTTCTACTACATGTATAATGTTGTCCACAAAAATATGTGGACAACGAAACATTATACATGTAGTATACAATAAATACTGACCTTTTCCTCGCGTGTTGTCCCGCCACCCTCACCGACTCCTCCGTCCCTGGGCTGCATCTCCAGCACTGTGCGAAAAAGCTTCTCTGAGGTTTGCGTGAGGAAGCCGATCTCAGCATTGGGGTGAAGGCCGTAGAGGTAGGGTGACTCAGCAGGTAGGGTGTGATCAATGTACTGGAGCAGAAGAAATCCATGTCAGAACTGTAGAACTCTTGCGGATCGGAAATCTTTTTTAAGTCCTCTGTATGAACCTCAAATCAAGGATTTGAAGAAAATGTGAAAATCTGTGAAACCTGAGGAAAAAGCCTATCTGATATGATTTTTTCACTAAAAATGTAGACGATAAAAATACATTTTAGAAACTAAACCTAATTATATATATTGACAGCATAAAGATTGGCAACTCCAATTAGGACAGAAAAGTACCAAAGTCTTCTTTTTCCTGTCGGATGTTTGTTCTAAAGTACTGCTGACAAAGGACAAGAACGGAACCATATAAATGATGAGATATTTATGGGTGTCATTCAAACACTCAAGATCAATTGACAGACTGTTAATGACCTTAACAAGAAGGAAATGTGGCATTTTCCATCTGCTGGTCCATAATGAATATCGATATGCTTTTAAATTAGTGCAGATGAAAGTAGAAGCTCAACTGAAACAGGCTGCACTTACATTACATAAAAAAGGTCTTCTAATCATAATTTCCTGATGAAAGTTTTGATGGAAAATATATTGGCCTTTAATACAGAAACACTTTGTAGTCAGCTTGTTTGATCCCCTCTGTACTTGCTAGCTAACTTTTGCTGATTACATACACCTGTATATTGTTGAAAGAGGTGTAAAACTGCTGAGTCGCCTTCCTTTTCGTGCCTATCCCACAACTCTCCTCTCCTAAATAAACCAGTTTTCGGATGGTTGTGAAGGAGATGATGGGCTAACAGATCCCTGGGGACCCACAGGCCTTTTACAGCTCCTGTTCTATAGTAAAATCTTAACCACTCTGCCCTCGGCTTGGCTGTGTGGGGACAGCCAAATGTAAAAACGCTCCAGTCCTTCCCACTGGTGCCACTATGACAGCCAGGATGTAACCGTTGAGCAGCACTCCAACTGGGGGAAACTTAAATGCAAGTTGTACACCCCATTCCCTCTGCCACCCTAGGGACCTCATGGGAGAAATCTGGACTCTGTGAAAGAACACATGTTCTTATTCATACAGTTGTCGGCAGTTGTAGGTTTTTCTTGAGGGACACCAGTGAAGCAGCTTCCAGCCGTCAGAGAATGAAGTGTTTGAAGAAAAAAACTGAAGTGACTACTATATACTTGCCCTTGCTTATTTATTCATCTCTGAGAATCATACATAATATTTGAGCCTTTATGGTGTACTGCAGCAGTTGACACAATAACCTACCTCATTTCTGATTTATCCGTGTCAATCAATGTTTGTGTGAAATGATAAATAACACTATATGACAGACAAGGTGAGGTGAAGCAGTAACCTGATAATGGCTGGAGCTGTCATGACTCTTGTCTGAGGTGCTCTAAAGCAAGGTCAGGCTCAATCATGTCAACATTATTGATGGTGATCCCACAGGGGATGAATCTGATGCATGTGGTATGTTTATTATAACCATTTTAATAAAAAAGGTAAAATGTTTAACTACCTGGGCAGCATGGTGGCTACATCACCTGGATTCAGACTCAGCCAGGTCACACTAGAGCAGGGGTGTCAAACTGATCCAGTAAAGGGCCTCTTTGGCTTCAGGTTTTCATTCCAACCAAGCAAGAACACACCTGATCTGACCTGAACTTACTCAATCACCTGAATTGCCTTCACACAGTTGGATTTGTTCACTATAGAGCAGGGTTCGGGAACCTATGGCTCGCGAGCCAGGTGTGGCTCTTTTGATGATTACATCTGGCTCGCAGATTTCGGCTTTTCAGATTAAACATAAAATATTATCACTTGTTTTAATCCATCCATCGATTTTCCACTATAGTTGGCTGCAGGAGCAATTGCCCATTATTTAAATTGGATGACAATAGCCGACGTTGGCCGTTGCTGGGTAAACAGGTAAACGCCCCCTTTGAATCAGTCTGCTCGCTCATTAGCTCAAAGCTAACCCTTCGACGAAGAAGATGGCGAAAAGAAAAAAAGATGAGTATCGTGCATTTCAGGACGAATGGACTGAAGAATTCGCCTTTGTGGAGAGAGCAGGTTCTGCGGTGTGCCTAATTTGCAATGACAAAATTGCATATATGAAACGGTCGAATGTAAAGCGGCACTTCGACACACGCCATGCTACATTTGCATCAAAATACCCTACGGGAGACAGCAGGAAGAAAGCATGCCAGGAGCTACTGAGCAGGGTGCAAGCTAGCCAGCAGCAACTCCGCGTATGGAACCTCCAATGTGACTATAATTCCGCTAGTTTTGCTGGATCTTTAGCAATAGTGAGGAACGGAAAACCATTCACAGATGGCGAGTATGCTAAAACCTTCATGCTGGATGTAGCTAATGAACTTTTTGATGATCTTCCGAACAAAGACAAGATAATCAAACGGATACAAGACATGCCTCTGTCGGCAAGAAGTGTTCATGATCGTACCATCATGATGGCAAACCAAGTAGAGGAAACGCAAGTGAAGGACATACATGCAGCGCCGTTCTTTTCCCTGGCTTTGGATGACTCAACAGACGTAAGTCATTTGTCGCAGTTCAGTGTGATTGCAAGATATGCTGCTGGTGACACATTTCGCGAAGAAAGTCTTGCTGTACTGCCAAGAAAAGGGTCTTTCATTGAGTTCGCATATGAAAAAAATCTGCCTATGGATAAACTTCTCTAAGTGTGTACTGATAGTGCTCCGTGTATGGTGGGGAAAAACAGAGGATTTGTGGCGCTTCTCCGTGAACATGAAAACAGACCCATTCTAGGTTTCCATTGCATTCTACACCAGGAGGCACTTTGTGCTCAGATGTGTGACGGGCAGCATGGCGAAGTGATGTCGCTGGTCATTCGAGTGATCAACTTTATTGTTGCCCGTGCCTTAAATGATCGCCAGTTTAAAACACTGCTGGATGAAGTTGGAAATAATTATCACGGTCTGCTTTTGCACAGCAATGTGCGTTGGTTGTCAAGAGGGAAGGTGCTCAGCCGTTTTGCGGCTTGCCTGAACGAAATCCGGACTTTCCTTGAAATGAAAGGCATCAAGCATCCTGAGCTAGCCGAAACTGAGTGGCTCCTCAAGTTTTATTATCTCGTGGATATGACTGAACATCTGAACCAGCTAGATGTGAAAATGCAAGGCATTGGAAATACAGTGTTATCACTTCAACACGCCATGTTTGCTTTTGAAAACAAGCTGGAGCTCTTCATCAAGGATCTTGAAACAGGTCGTTTACTACATTTTGAAAAACTGAGACAATTTAAAGATGCATGCACAGCAAGTGAGCCCACTCAAAACTTTGATCTCCACCAGCTAGCTGGCTTCACATCCAGTCTCCTACAGTCGTTCAAAGCACGCTTTGGAGAATTTCGGGAGCCCACTCGTCTTTTTAAGTACATCACACATCCAAACGAGTGTTCCCTGAACACAGCCGACCTGAGTTACATTCCGGATGTCTCCCTCAGATATTTTGAAGCAGAAGTGGCTGACCTGAAGGCCTCAGACATGTGGGTGAATAAGTTCAAGTCACTGAATGAAGATTTGGAAAGAATCGCAAGACAGAAAGTGGAGTTGGCGAGCAAGCACATGTGGACAGAAATGAAAAAACTTCAACCCGAAGACCAGCTGATTATCAAAACTTGGAACGCGCTTCCTGTAACATACGACACACTGAAGCGTGTGAGTATTGCTGTATTGACCATGTTTGGATCTACGTATTCATGTGAGCAGTCATTTTCACATCTTAAAAGCATCAAGTCCAACCTACGATCACGTTTAACGGATGAAAGCTTTAACGCCTGCATGAAGCTTAACCTCACCAAGTACCAACCAGACTACAAAGCTATCAGCAAATCCATGCAGCACCAGAAGTCGCATTAATGGTGAGTGTTATTACAACATTATTTAAAATGATAAATTCAGAGGCTTATTATACTCACATGTAGTTGAATTCAGTCTTAAAATATATCATATGGCTCTCACTGAAATAAATTTCCGAATATTTTGCTTTCATGGCTCTCTGAGTCAAAAAGGTTCCCGACCCCTGCTATAGAGTGTGTGCGTGGCTACCTTTTGATCGACAGGTCGCTGTGCTAGTGACAGGATATAAGTTTTGTAATTTATATACATGGCAGTGTGTACATTAAAATAGTTGTGAGCTTGTTTTTGAGTGTTGTCTGTGTTAACATCTCAGGACTGTGACCCTCTCACAGTGTGTTTTCACGTCTTTAAAGTTAATTGTAACATTTTGGTTGCCTAAAACTTTCTTGTTCAGCATTCAGTTGCAACTTGCTTACAAAGCCAACATTAGCTAGCTAGCGCTAGCAATAAATGGTAACTTAATGGAAACTCCATAATTTCCATTAATTAACCACTGTGTCACTGCAGCACAGACAGTATATGCAGATGAACTGCACCAGCACCCAAAGCTCCCCACTCACCTGTTGTTAATAGTTTGCCGGATGACTCTGCAGTAGGGGTGGGTGATATGTCCCTAAAGTGATATCACGGTATTTCTGGGAATTTTCATGACAACAATATAATTGATAATATTTTTTCAAGAACATACTAGTTCAACAGGCCAGCATTAATGTAATCATTGGCCTTCAACATAGCCACTAAAAACTAACTGTATTAAATACTACAGCTCCATTTGGAGTGTTTCATTGTGTGAGTGACTGTGTGTGTGTGTGTATGTGGCACCTTTAGGGAGAAGGATGCTTCTGTTACCCCTTGTCGACCAAGGCATGAAGTTGCGCTCGGCACTGGCTCCTTGTTAAACACATTATGAGTCTGCTGGTGCAGTTTTTTTCAGGGGCATATTTTACAGCTTGTTCCACACATTTATGAATAAGTGTGGACAGAGAGCGTCAATGTGTTGCAATAGTCTGACGCTCACGCATTGCTGAGCTCGCCTCTGATTTTTTGGTACTCTGAATATTGAACGATGTGTTCATTCTTAAGGTGGCTGAAAAGATTTGATGCATTTCCCTCCTTTGGTTGTCACAAGCTGGTAGCAAGTCTTACATGACTGTGGTTTAAGCCACATCTGCTCTTTTAAACCAAAATATCTACACACTGTCAAAGTTGCTCCTATTTAAGTTTTTAACTCCAGCAGAACAACTGTGGTCTCCCTCCGCCACGTCTGTTTGGTTGTGCTGCGCAACTCATGGCCGCAGCATAAGGGTGTGACGTTATTACGAGATATTCATTTTTGCCCTGGGACCAAATATAATAATATAATCCCAGGATTATCGTGAACAATACGATATTAGATCATCCCTTCGCTGCAGTTTCCCTCATATCGCTTAGCAACAACATTGGAACGACATTGGCTCAGTTCCACCATCTAGTCCAAATATGGTCCTGTCCGGTTTCAAAAAATCAAGAGAATGACAGCCAAAATGCCAAACACGGGCTAAATAGGAGCACCACACTTTTTAGTGAAGTCATAATTTTGTGTAATTATTTTATCATTCAAGTAACTTGGTGTTGACTTGTTACTCCCAATATAGCCTGCTCTGATTTTGCATCGAACATCATGTCAAAATAGTTTTCTAATAGAAAAACCTCCAATGTATTTCTGAAATTCTTTAAAAAAATTATATAATAAACGAATGATCAATCTATTGTTAAGGCGTCCAACCATGCAGTAACCCATTTTCACATCAAGCAGACATGGAGCAGTTTTAACATTTGTTTCAAGTTGTGTTTTTGGCTAAATGAGAGCAATATTCTTTCTGCTTTAGTTCTGTGTTACTCTCAACAGCTAGTCTGTAACTATGTCTACTGTTTTTTATCTATCGCTGAAAGCAGCTGTCAGGTGCAGCTCTAGACGGGTTGATAAGAGCAGTGAGACACAACTAAAACATTAAAGTTGTGGGCTGTCAAACCAAAACAATGAGCAGAGAGATATTTGCCTACATAAATGATAGCTCTGTAATGGACTGGTGTTGTTTGTCCCAAGGCATGATGGGATAGACTTGCCTAGCCACTGTTCCATAGAGGCACATACTGGAGCAGCTAGCACCGTTTCGAGGTGCATCCATTGTATATAAATATATGTGTTCCATGACCCATCTAGTTCCACTTACTGTGACTTTCATGCCTTTCAACGTTCCCTGTTAGAAGACTTTGTGAAAGTTTGCCACTAAGACTATCTGGCAGACTCTTTCCTCACACAGAGCAGAGCTCACCTCAGAGAAATATTTAGTTAAACAGCAATCTGTTATGTCCTAGGTACCCATATGGGAAGAGTTTTATTGGTATTGATTTAGCATTGAATTGTAGAACACTGGAATGTACATGGGGCATAGTGATGCTAGAAGAAAAACCCATTTAATTATGCGTTTCAAGTTTAGCAATATTAGACCACCATTCATTTGGTGGAAGCCATGTGGAAGCCCCCATGGTGAAAACACAGAGAGCAGTGATTTCCAACTAGGGGTACTTGTACCACAGAGGGCTCTTCTGTTGTTGCCAGGGGGTAATTGGAAAGATTGTGAAGAAGCTCAGCATGTTTGAAAGAATATCCATTATGACCTGTGACACCTGAACATTATATGTTGCAGTTATGTAAGAGTGTATGAAAACTAGTTTGCAAGATAGCACAGAAGTTTAAATAGCTACTTTAGCTGTAATTGATAAATGCTAGATATAATAGCTGAAAGAAAAAAAAAAGTTCAAATAGTTGAAATAATTAAAAGTAATGCAGACTTGGTTGAAGTAGTTTGCTTAAAGTAGACTAGTGGTGTTCAAATAATATGCTAAGCTAGCTAAGGTTTTAACAGTTGATATAGCTAGCTAATGTTAACGGATAAATGGTTGAATTATTGAGCTAAAAGTAATGGATAAAGACTTGAAATTGTTACCTTAAGGCAATGATGGCTAAAAGTAGGCCTATGTTAAGCAGTTCAAATAATTATCTCAAAAGTGATAAACGGTTATTTAGCTAAACGGCTGCTACATTCAGCTTCATTCCAAGTAGGAGGCCTTGAAGTAAGGACTGCTGACCAATCCAAGTATTGACACTTTTATAAAATAAATAGTGTATACATTTAGGATTTGAAACATGTATTGGGAATTGATAAAGGGGTATGTGTGTTCATCTGGTAGGGCTTAGTTTTCCTTTCTGTTATTTTTTGCAGAACTGATTTTCATTTACTTTTCATGTAATCGAGAGGTAAGGAAAAGCCTGACCCGAGTCTGCCTCACCTGGTGGTAACTGTTGTAGTCCATGTTTCCAGGCAAGGGGAAGCCAGGTGCTAGGTGCAGCTCTCCCTCCATCATCTCAGGCTTTATGAATTCCTCCAGGTAGGTACGACACAGACGGCGGTCCCAGTCATCCGTGATGTGACCCCCGTACATGATCTCACCGAACAAGTAGCGCAGGTCATCATACGGCACCTGGGAATTAGAGAAAGAGGAGATGCTGTTTTGCTAGAAGGTGCCTCATGTGTTTAGCTATGGTCACATGTGTTTAGATTTTCAATTAAGATTACAAACTGTGGCCTTTGTAATCCTTTGCACAGGAATAAAGAAAAACAGAAACACATCTACCTTAGGATTGGCCTCCAGGTAGTTGTAGAGAACGTTGATAGAAATGGTGAGGTCTCCTGTGTTAAAGGGGTATGATCTGTTCCAGCCCTGAGGACCAAACTTCCTCCTCTCTGCCACAACCGCGTGGAAGTAGCACAGGGCAAACATAATGCTCTTAAACTCATTCTCCCGGGCACACATTTCCAGCGTGTCCTAGAAAACAAAAAAACAAAGAGCCTCCTGAACTGTACAGGTGCATTAACTGAGCCACAGTTGTGTGTTACAGGTAAAAAGTTATGGCAGGCAGCCCTGTGATCTGTTTTACTTTGTCAAGTCCCCAGCGGTGCGGTGCACTTACAGACAGACAATGAGATGACTAGATGGCAATAAACCCGACAATGAGATTCCCTTTTAATTGTCACAACTTGTCAGGCGCTTTCAGCCTCCAACTGTCTCCTGGGCTCATTATTCCAGACAAGCAAATAAAAAACTGGACGTAAATGGCACTGTAATCTCTGGGGGGAGAGACAGTTAAATAAGCATGCCAATAACCTCTATGGAAATATGAAGGCTAAATTCTCTTTGTTCCAGCATGTGTCATGGTGAGTGCCATGGTGAAGGCCCTTTCACTCCCCCTTGTGCAGTGCCCTGGGGAGCTCACTCCCATGATGCACATAAGCATACACACACCCTTTTAGAGAGTGAGTTAATATTCTGCACAGTTCACCTCTTCTCTACACAGCTGAGAGAGATGCATAACCTCCCTATTCATGACCTGTGGACTGGAGAGAAAAGGCAACCAGTCAGACTGCAAAGAGGAGGACACATAAACACACACAAGCAGGCACTGAAAAAACACACCCCAACATCTCTGCACTGACAGTTTTCTAAGATTAGCATCAGGATATGCGTGAATCTGAATAACCAGAATATCTGACAGATATGGAACTGAATCGATCAGTTTCAACAAATAGGGAGTTGCAAATCCATAATCCGTTTATTTCACTACAGTAAGTGTTATCTCAAGTTAAACCATTGAGCCGGATGTTAACTTTAGCTCACCCAGACTCGATCTCATAGGCTTTTGGGATGGAAATAGGCAGTAGAGCTGTATGCATGTCCCAGGGAAAAGGTCAAGAGCTAAAAAACTGTCATTTCTCTGGCTTAGTGCTGGCTTTACCAACGCGGGTGGGCTATTACACAGAGTTAGCCTAACATTGATTAGCTTTCACTGAGTACACATGACTGGAATATTATCCCATCCTTACCTCAGTGAACCTCGCTGCGGGTCTGCATAAGGCAGGATTCACAAGCACGTTGCACTTATCAGGCAGATAAACATCAGCAAACTGAGGATCACGGAAATGGACTGGGAGGAAGCCGAGCACCCAGGTAATGGTGCAGAGGAAGATGCATTGGCAGCGAAGCACTGAGGTAAGGCTCAGATAGAGAGGAGAAGTGATAAGGTAGAGAAAAGGGAGAGGCCACTGCAGTGAACTGATCCATCTTAACTATAGAGGCTGTAGAACGGCCCAGCTGCATGATATTGTCTCTCCAATAACAAACACAAAAAGTAGACAGACTTTGTTGTGATTTCAGTATACCAACATCTCCCTGTAGAACGTAACCACGTTTGATGATAGCATGTGCTACGTTCACATCTGTCCTCCGTGGTCAGAGGCAATTCCTGGGTGAGTGAAAGGTGACCCTTCCCATCTGCTAGCTTCTACATTTCTGCAAATTGGCAACTTGATGAGAAATCTGGAGCAAAAATTGGCATGTGTTGTCTCAACTGCCACTCATGGAAAACTCAGAGGTAGCATATATCAACATGAAGTATCCTAGCCCTCATATACAGCATTTTAACACTGTGCTTCCCCCACAGCCCTGTCATATGAACTTGTCTACCCCTTCATCAATTCCCAATGTATTTTCCAAATATATACAATATAAATATAATGTTGATTTGGAATCATACTACAAACACCACTAGGTGTTAGCTAACTATTTCATTGTTTATCCTTTACCTTTAGCTAACTATTTCAATTGTTTATTGTTACTTTAGCTAACTATTTAAATTGTCTGCAGCGTGATACAATTAGTGGAACAAATGCACTTACTGTACGTGTAGGAATACGTTGAGAAATTGTAGTGCCAAAGACAAGGACTATCTGATGGTCAGGTAAAGCCGTGAAAATATTCTAAATATAGCGAACACTTAAACTGATTTCCTTACATGGGCCTTTTTTTAAGGTGACTAAAGTACATTTTGTTGCAGCTGCTGCCCCCTCCACAGCAGTTTCTGTCTGTACCTGTATTTAATCTCCCCCCTGCTTCCTCAAACTGGCGGAGAGCTAACAGTCATCTACTAGGTAGGTAGGTAGGTAAGACACATCATAAAACACCTTCAAAAAGCCAAATTATCCCTTTAACCATACATATTGGTTGTGATTGGTGCGGCAGTAGCTAAGTCCGTAGGGACTTTGCTTGGGAACCAGAGGGACCAATTACAGAGTGTGGACTAGTAGCTGGAGATGTGCCAATCCACCTCCTGGGTACTGCCGAGGTGCCCTTGAGCGAGGTACC
This sequence comes from Echiichthys vipera, assembly GCF_963691815.1. Taxonomy (NCBI): domain Eukaryota; kingdom Metazoa; phylum Chordata; class Actinopteri; order Perciformes; family Trachinidae; genus Echiichthys; species Echiichthys vipera. Next base: position 22,211,197 of record NC_139843.1, on the reverse strand, counting down.
GAAACCCCTAACTGCTTAGGAGCGCCTGTCCATGGGCAGCGATGTATTGGCCCACTGGGATTTTTCCAGGTATGCCAGATGGCCAGTACACCAATGCTTGTAGGCAGCATGTTAAAGTTGTTTTAGGCTGAGGTGAGGCTAGTTGTAGGACTGCATTAATCAGTTTTTTGGGTCCAGTTTTTTGGGTCCAGGAATGACATCAAACCTACCTGGTTGAAGTTGTCCAGGGCCTTGTGCAGGTTGGCGTGCATGCCAGTAGGAGGCTCATTGGTGATCTTAATGGAGTTCTCCAGGATGCCCTGCGGGATGATGTGTCCCTCAGGGGTGGAGGAGGGCTCAGCACTGACAAACACCCTGAAGTTCTCATGGCTTCCCTCCGCATGCTGCTCCAGAAGTTTCTCTAAAGTACCCAGCCAGCGAGCCACCAAGTGGATATTCTACAGGACACAGGATCAGCAAGTTGAGAAGTAAAATTGCATGCAATTGGTAGGCAACAGGATGGTTGTTAATTCTCCTCTGTGAGAGTAGAGAGCCTAATCTCCACCCAGATAATGTTTTCTGATGGATATCTGTGAACGTCTGGGCTTTAATGGATAACACATAACAGCTTAATATGGTACTTGCTGCTGGCGTTTCCCACATAATTTATGTTTGTAATGACGAGTAGCAAAAAGGAGCAATTAAAATGTTGCATATTCTCCTCTCTTCACTGTGACTTTGATGTGGCACCAAATTAAATGGTACATAGCACTCGAAACCCATTTCTAGGTTGCTGACATTAAGCGATCGTTCTCCAGCATAACTTCAGCCTGACTTTGCTGCATATTCATCTCTCAGTGTGGTGCGGGGCAGTGGAGCTGACTTGTACTATCACACAAGCATGGATGAGCTCAATTTTCCATCTCAACTGTCCTGACACTTACAGGATATCCTGTGAATGATAAGGAGTCAGCCAAGCCCCCCCACATCTCACCATGCAGCACTGCCCATTCCCTAAATCTAATTACAGCACTAATAACTCCAGTCATTAATTCATAAGCCTCTTTACTTTCTCATTTCCCTTTGCTCTCCATATTTAATCTTCCTTATGATGGCTGAAGTTAGCCCTCATTCTGAACGACAGGACATGACAGGAAGAGAAACGTCAACTTTTGGGAGAGTCGTTGAGAAAAGAAAAGGAGAAAAAAGTTTCACATTCTGTGAGAGAGAAGCTAAAAGCTGAAGAGTGGATAGTTCAGTTTGCTTCATGATGCCTTAGAGAATAATGGATGGTATACAAATTAAAAGACTTTTTCATCAAGCCAGTACAACCCTTCCTCTTGGCATGTAAATAGTTTGGCAATAAAAAGAGCCAACAGAGGAAGTCAGAGACTGCCTCAGAACTTGTCACTGTAATGAAACCATTCATCCTCTGGCTGCAGGGGGAAAATAGAGATGGAGAGAGAGAGAGGGATAGAGAGAGAGAGAAAGAGAGAGAGAGAAAGAGAGAGAGAGGGACCAGCAGGCCAACAGACAAACAAACAAGACAGAGGAGCAGCCACTATTTTATGGCTTTTTAATTAACTTTCAGGTGCAACATTTTTCGTTCCCTCAACATCTTCTTGATAAGGGCCTTCCAGCCCCTGTGATGACTGCGCTGATACTACATCAAACAGTCACCTATTTACATAATAATATAAAAGTTGAATCTAAAACCCATTAGAAGACACCACTGGCAAGGTCTTTGATGCATTGCTATCAAACACAACCTGAGGGAAAGCACAATGACATGTCGAACTGCCTGTCACACGCGCACGCGAACACACGCGAACACACGCACACACACGCACACACACACACGCACACTCCCGCACACTTACGCACTGGCTCATAAACGGCAAATATAAACACATGCAGGTGCACACACACGATATTTCTCTTTCACAGACGCAAAAACACATTTGTCAAGGAGCAGCGCTGAGGACAGCTGCACAGCTGGGCTCCAGCACGGAGGAGGCGGCCCTGCAGTGGAGCAGCAGTCAGCTTCCAGACTGACGGAGGAACACACTGCAGGCTGACAGCAAGACACACTGCTGAGTCTAAATTTACATTCACACATAAGCATGTGGGTTGGGAAGATTTTCAATGGTCGGCTAACTCTCTGTTAGACATTTAAATCATATCATTAAGTAGCAGCTATAAAATAATAATAATAGTCAAAATTTGCTATGGTCTGTCCTACATTACATTACACATGCAGAGAAATTACTGAATGCGGACGGACGGACAGACAGACGGACGGACAGACAGACAGACAGACTGAGGTATAAACACCAAATAAATAACACTGAGAGTATCATACAGGACAACAGAAACTGTTCGCAGGGGACACTAAAACGTGATGCACACCGATCACCTGGTACTTGGTTGGTTATTATTACACACAATTAATTGTGAAACAGGTGTTAGCCGGGTGAGGAGCTGCTTTCAGGAATAGCTCACAGCATAGTGTGTCCGTAGTGAGTGTGTGGCCGAGAGAGTGAGAGACAGAGAGTGATGGTGGATCTGCTCAGAGTGGACAGGTGTTGACAAACGGGGCAGAGAAGAAATTAGAAACTCCCAATGTGTATTTTGGTAGGAGACATCCAATCACTGACCTTAAAATGATGCTACGTGCACCACAAACAGTGAGCAGAAGCTAAAGGTTACACAAAGTGACAAGACAATCCGCAGCTTAAATCAATTAAATCTTGAATTCTTGGTATTTTTAATTTGCTGCAGCTGCAATTTGTTCTGGCCCAGCACAGCAATGATGGACTGTACTATAAGAGCCATCCACTATATTAAACTAATGAGAAAAAACAGTATTCCTGAGAAACAAAACTGAAATAGTTAAAACATAATCCAAGCCTGGTGTTGGCTGATTTGCATTAGCGTTTTCATTTATGCTGCACAATTATAGACTCCTTCACTAGCTGTATGGCTATCAGCTGTTGGCTGCTGCAGCTCCCTGTGACAGCTCTAACTGCTCTGCTGCATTTCAATAGTAGTTCCACTGGCCCTAAGCTCTTGGTATTGTCAACACGTAACAGAACAGCAACAACAGATCACGACAGCTACAATAGATATGACAAAAAAAAAAAAAAAACATGGAGAGGCAACTGTCCCTTCTAAACAACAATGGCAGCTCCTGAAGAGGTTTGCATAGTTGCTGCAATAGCATCAGTTTTATCAGAGCAGGAGAGTTTTTCTTCACTGACAGAAGAACAAAGAAAGACACCGAAGGCTTTTCTTGATGGAAAAAATGTTTTCGTTCTTCTCCCGACTGACCAGCAGCCTGTGATAGACAGAACCTGCTTTTTTTCAAAGAGTTTCCAATGACTGCTTCTCAGAAGGTTCAGTGTAACAAACTAATCGGAAGATCGGTGATTCGGTCCCCAGCTCCTCCAGTCTGCATGTCGACTGTCAAAGCCTCTTTGGCAAGTGACTGAACCCTGAATTGTTCCCGAAGGCTGTGCCATCAGCATGTGAATGTGGGATTAGATAAGATTGCATGGCAGCCTCCTGCAATCAGTGAACGCATTTGTGAATGTAGTAGTGTAAATGAGAACACATATAAGTACATATATCATCCATTTACAATAACGTAAACAAATAATGGCATTAAAGTGGTGTGTATGACAAACACATGGAGACTGTCTCTTGTTCGGGTTTGGAAAAGCCTAAAAAAAAGAAAAGATAAGGACGCATTGATGGCTCAATTGTTGCAGCACATGCTACCTTTCCTGGGTCCTGATAAAGCCTAGTCTGAACAGGGCACTCCAAAGTAAAGTGCAGGACATTGAGGGAAAGCATTTCTGTCAAATTGTCTCTCCTGCTCTCTCTGCTATCTGCACTAGTTTCTGCCACCGGCTGCAAATAGGTTGGCTTGAGCAGTAAATGTACAAAGAGGCTGGCGAGTTTAGGCCACTCGATTCCCACTGCTTTGCCCATGTGGGATATTCAACTCCAATCTGCCCGATTGATTGCATCTCTGTCTCCCCCCTCCTCACTCCCAATGGTCTGCTTTCAAAGTTTCTGCATCTCTGTCTCTAAAGCCCATCTGAGCAGGAGCTGCTGTTCTGCAGTATAATTACCCGTCAGCGAGGGGGAACTTGCCATTGACCCAGCCCTCCGCTGATGGAGCTGGGCCTGGCAGCCGGAGAGTAGAGGTGGACTGGGAGACAGGGGGTGGGGGTGGGGGGGAATGAGAAGCTGAGGAGGGGAGGGAGAGATAGCAGGTTAGCGAGAAAGGTGGGACAACGCGAGGACTGATAAGACTGTAGATGTGGTATGACAAAATGATAAGACATAAGTATGAAGGTTACGTGGGGGAATGAGAGGGTTAGGAGAGGAATAGAAGAGAGAAGATGGAGCATTATATCAGGAGGAGATACTGTTGGTGGAAACAGGAGAAAGATGAGAATATGATACCTCCCCTTCCCTCCCCTCCATTTCCCTCTCCCTCCCCGGCCAGTGCCACGGGGGTGGCTCTCAGCGGGCAGACAGACAGCTGATGATAAAGTGAGTGGGAGGTTTGTTGCCAGGGGGACAAGGCCTTTCTAAGCCCATTGATCGAGATTCTTATGCAAAGGTAATTAAACGACTGCTTGTCTTTGCTATCCTGGGTCTGGAGCAGAGAATGATGTCCCACTCTTTTTTTTTGTCTTTTATTTTTTGTATTTCTACCAGCTGTGTGAATTAAAAGAAAAAGGGTGTCCCGCAGTGCCTGGTCTGCGGTTCATACCTGTTGATACTTCCCATTAGAATTCCACCAAGGTTTCCACTTAAAATGCAAACGCCAGCCTTGCCCTCCAGATAAGAACAGACACAGTGTAGATATCGTACTGTATAATGCCCTTTCGGTTAGGGCATTTCTGCAGAGAATTAAATTCACGTTTCCATCCAGAATTCCCATTCAGGGGGCAATGAAAAATAATGTGATGATTTACCTGGTTCACAACATGCACAGATGTAAGAAATGCAACCTAAAAGCACTACTGACTGGAAAATCCCTATTCAATCTACAAAATGTGTCTTAGATCAATGTTTTTTTGTGAGCCTTTACATTTTTTAATGCAACCATATTTTGTTATGATTTTTGTAAGGATGGGCAATGGACAGTAAATGGACAATTCAATGAGAGCCAATCATAACATCACATTCATATTAGCATAACTATCACATAAATGTTCTCATGAAACGGTGAGATATTTTCATCTGTGTGTGTGAACATACTGTACCTGCAATATCACCCAGTGGCCGTTCCTAGCTGCCAACTCCAGGGCTTGTTCAGCTATGACCTCCTGACCCTGACCCAAAGAAACATTGTGGAAGTTCTTGTTGTCAAATGTGTAGCCCAGTCTCCTCCCTGAAAGAAAACATAGTAGGAAGTAGTTGTAAAATGTGCTTGTTTAAGATGAGAGTTAGGTGAGAAGATCAAAATATAGAGGTAACTCTGAGACACGCTTTGCCTAGCTGAGCACAATGACTAGTAGCTCTCGTAAAGAGCTATACTTGATCAAACGTTTAAAAAGAAGACGTAAAAAATACAATTCTGTTTACATTTTGCATCTTGTTAGCTAGCAACCCCTCCACAAAGACACACCCAAGAGTCAAGAATTTTGGACATTGCACCAACCCGGAAGCTTCATTATGACAGGAGGACTATTTAGATGTAGGATGGCTTCAGTGAGTAAGCTAACTGCTTGATAAATTTCATCCTGTTATCTGTTTCTACAAGTGTTAACGTTAATGTAACAGCTGTGGAGTTATATATATATATATATATATATAGTATATATATATATATATATATATATATATATATATAGTATTTAAAGTATATATATACACATAATAGCAAGTATCCGGCTTGTGAGATACGTCAGGATTCAAACCTGTTCTGAACAGAGACTGTATAAGACTCATAGAAAAAGCCAGACTTTTGCCATGCTTTTTTCCAACGTTCTAACAGAAGAAATACCCAAACTAAGCAACATGAAATAACTTTTCACGGACGATAAGTTGTTTTTACTGTTAAGAACGTACTGAATTTGATAAATCACATGAGGTAGGTCCTAATCCTTCTTTAAAACTAACAAGTTAAGTGACTGTCCTGATACTAAATTAAGATAACACTAGCTTATGTCAGGTATTAAATAATCAGCAAAATATATATGCTGAAATTGATATACAGTACGTCACTGTATGTTTTTCAAGCTGACACCTCGGGGCTGAACTGCAGTTCCTCTAACAGTCACTTGAGGTGTTCTCCAAGTGGGTCAATCATGATTTCACTATTATCAAAATACTGTTTCCCATTAACTAAAATACATTGTTGAGAAAGGGACAAAATATCTATAATGAAAAAAAATTATATTTTATTATACTGTATTTTGCAGACTGTTTGTAAATTGTCCGCTTGCTGTTAATTTATTTTAAATGCTGGAGCTTGATCAACAGGTATTTCTACTTAATACAATGAATATGAAGTCAAATGGAAAATCTCGACTCTTTTCGTGGAAGTCTCAAAGGCCCTTTATGATGATTATGATTAACTACAATTGTATTGAACACATAGAGATGAAAGTGATAATGATCCTGCCATCTTATTCTCAGGAAGACATTAAATAAGTAAATGTTTCCAAAAGTCTGCGCTTATCAGAATCAGCAGATGGTCAATGACTCAGCCTTACTTGCCTTTCTCGAGTCAGCCCATTGAGATTGAGCTCAAACAATACAATTATTTCTGTCTGTTTCATTAAAGCTCCAACCTGAGAGCGGGCTGATAGTGATATTAGTCCCCTGCAGAGCATACAGAATCACATCATCTATCTAATGGAAATCTAATTGAAGCCTAATACCAAAGAGAAAGCCAATAGTCACAGCTCTAATGGAAAAGCACCTCTGTGGTTCAGTGTAATGTGGCTGCTGCTCCTCTTCATCACCGCGCTCTCTCTACAGCAGCTGTGATTGGTTACTTTAAGCTTTGATGTGATTGACTACGCTCACAGGGAGGGTGTTGATAATCCATAATCACAGCCCTTACAGGCAGTTTCAGCAGGAGAGGTCCCTCTTATCATATTAGGAGAGGATGGTGGATTTCACTTGGGGCAAAGGTCTTTATGGCTCCTTTAACCACCTGCTGCAAATACTAGTTGTCGGCTTTGTATTCTGGAAAAAATCAGCTGCATTTGACTGGCATGTTAAAATGAATCTATGGATTCATCTGGTTACAAAGGAATAAGAAAGAAAGTCAAATAGAAAACAGTGAATGAATCATGATGCATTACTTAAATGCATAAATACTGCAAATGGGCTCTTGCTTATGGTGTGCTAATACTCAACTTCGACTCGACTTGGAAGTTACAGACTTGTGACTTGACTTGGGACGTATGACATTTTTGTTAAACTATTAAAATTGTACAACGTTATCAGTGTTGACATATTTCAAGGGTATAACGTTAACGTTCGCCGGTGTCTGTGAGGGCTGACGTTAGTTAATGTTAGCCTCATAAAATCCTTTCCCTCACAACTCTGTAGCTAGCTAGCGTTAGCCTGATAACAATTGATATCACTAATGAACCCAATCACAAAAATATAACAATTGTCATTTTGATTGAGAAGAAAATCATAAATGAATGAGTATTTTCTGTTTAATTAAATTATTTCACTCTTTAAAATGTTGGGGAGTTTTTTTTATTGAGAAATATGACATTAATAGCTTTTATTGTGTTTTTTTGTTAGATAACATTTATTTCACTGATTATCAATACTTATACAAATGCAATTCATTATAATACTTTTTGAACAGGTTAGATGAATTGGCCAACAATATTATTATTAGACAGGTACTTATACCTTCTCTTTCATAAAGACCAGATAGTGCAGGGAAGTGACCTGACTTCCCCAAGAAAACAAGACTTGGGACTTACTTGAGACCAAATGACTTGAGTCACATGTCTGGTAGGAACACCGTGGAAATCTCATTGTTGCGGTAAACTCATACAATCCGTGCAATGTGAATATTTCATGGAGCTGACTTCAAATACCCACAGGCTGAATTATTTGGCAGCAGATTCAAAACTGTCAGGCTGCAATGGTGCCACGTTCCAGGTCAGTACAAAAGCTTTGGCTTTCAGCATATTTGTGGTCAATAATCCAAACAGCGTGCCCTGCTGCCATTCGCATTATTCATACAGAGTTGTAAAATAACTCTAAAACCAATGACATTTACTTTCTGCTGCTCCTAATACACCACTGGTGTCGTCTCATATATTTGTGACCTTTAGTGTAATCCCTTCAATCTATCCAGAGCCTGTTGGGTATCAGCAGTGATGGCTGGTATCACAGCAGAGACACATAGCCAGTGTGTTGGGATGACTGCTGTTCTGACTCATAATCCTATGCGGTCGGAATCAAAGTGGAAATCATGCATGCAGGTATGCCTGCACTTGACTTCAATAGGCTATTCCCAGAAAATCCTGCATGTTCCCATGCCATAAAGAAAGGACAGATACATTGGAAATATGTACGCTCTGATAAAAGTCAAGGATACACTCAGAGGCTGAATTTTACAGCTTATTACACATAACACAAGCGAGAGTATTACCATGTTTCTCCACATCCTTCAAAGGGTCAACTCCAGGGGAGAGGATGAAGAACATGGGCGTAGCTGGACCCGACTCTTCAAAGGAGATGGCGAAGTCGAGTGATCTGCCAATCACATACTTGCTTCCCAGTTTCTCCTCTACAAAGTCTCTGCAGGGAAAATAGGACTCAGTTCTCCTCAACATTTTTATGTTATCTTTGACCGACAAGCTGGATAACTAACTCAAATACGATTACTGTGTCGTCTGTGGCTCTTTCTAACCTTTATGAATTAAATCCTTTAGTCTTCAACATCATGATTTTCTTACTGCTGCTAAACTGCTCACTCTTTCATAGACATTGTATACCGTATTTTTCGGATTACCGTAATATGTTACGTTAACATACCAGGCACGTTCTTAGTTCGTTGTTAATGCGTCATATAACGTACACTTATTGTTCTCTATTCTATTTTTATTTGAAATTGCCTTTCAAGATGAAATGTCGTTTCTTGGTGTTGGATTTTATCAAATAAATGTCCCCAAAAAATGCGACTTATACTCTAGTGCGACTTATATATGTTTTTTTCCTTCTTTATTCTGCATTTTCGGCTGGTGAGATTTTTACTCCGGAGCGACTTTTAATCCGAAAAATACGTTATTATCTATGCTACACATATCATTTGAGGATACAAAGCTCACATACTGTAAATAGAATGATGGATGATTCAAAATTACAGCAATTTAAAACCTCATTCTAAAATCTTAAATGATGTTGCTAGCTAACACTGTTGTTGCTGACAACTATATAAATAAAAAGCTTCAATAAGTCATACAACACATATGAATTACAGAGGTGCACCTCCAAACTGGGCCAGCTGCAGCCACCTTTACAAACTCTTTCTTTTCCAGCATAACCCAGACCGAAGTCCAACCTTCACTCTCCTTTTACCTCAATTTTCCACCACCGCCTGAGGAAAATATCTGTCTCTTTATGTTTAATGCCCCACTATGTTCACCACCTAGTCCTAAACTGTGTCTGTTGTTAGGTGCTGAACAGCTCATGTACAGTGTCTTTGTCAGAACTTTTCAGTTGAACAGCTTCCTGTAAAGGGCTGATGAGAGCCATGAGAGGGGAACGACAGTGTGGTGATGGTTCTCTGTGGGTCTGTTGCCATTAAACATAGTCATTTTGTCATTTGCGGGGTTCAACGGTTCAGAAATCTACTTGCCCTAAGTCAATTTATACTTGCTTTAAATAGCATTACTTAGTAGCTACAGAGCATGTGCGGGGAGCATGAGTGAGCATGGAGTGCAAGCCGGAGGATTTTGGATGGAGTGTAGGGCTGATTTTTTAAAAAGTGGATTCATACTGCTCACACCATGAGTTTGAAGCATGCCTGAGTCTGTCTCTGTGTTATTGTAGCGCCCACCCTCTCTCAAGGCGGGCACCATTCATCTGATAAATACAACGCAGCTTGTTTCAGAGCTAGTAGTGAGCTAGTAGTGATGATATTGAGCAGAGAGTGGCTCAGAGGAGGGTGAGGAGTGGAAAATCTCACGGCTCACATGTTCTGATTAGTAACATTAGACTAAAGTTAACTGTCATGTTTAAGCTTCTCAACATCCTCTATTGTTACCCAACTAAACTCCTGTTTATAGGATAGTTGAAATACTCGCTGAAGCTTCATAAACTTTGTCTTTGTACTGTACATGTGGAGCTCTCAACAGAAATGAGAAGGAAGCAAGATGGCTCACCCCTTAGCTTCTTTCCTCTGCAGCCCCGGAAAGAATTATTTTTTAATACTTCTACAACCAATTAGGAAAGTTGCTAGATTTACTAGCCAGACATGGCATTTTACTTGGCCCCAGCAGTCCTTGATGTTGCAGCCCTGATCAGTTACTCAATTCATTTTTGATTTAATATTTATTCTCCAACAGTTAAAACATAAAGTAATATATAAGGGAAGCTTTTGGCATGCTTTATTTATCTTTGTTTTGTGTATTTTAATATGCAGATAAGATATATAAGATTGCAAGTTAAGACCAGTTGGAAATGGGACCTAAATCCGATACAATGATGTCCTAGACAGAGGTTAAGGGCTCATAACGAGGCGCATGGACTTTTCTTTCAGAGCTGTGAAATTGCGCTACTTCTAAGCAACAGACATACACATACAGTGCTGAACACGGGTGCTCTGTCATCTCAAACTATAAGCCAAAGGTTAAGATGTCTAAACTTTACCCTTTCACCAAACAGCACAGTTCACAGATCACAGAGCAAAGGTCGAGCCATGATTCCACCTCTCACCTGACAGCGTACGTCATGCGGTCAGGCCTCAGGGCCCTCATCATGCACAGTCTCTGGAGAGAGGTTTTGTTCTTCCATTCCTGTGGGAATTTCTCTTTTTCTGGGCACTCAGATTCCACAAACTTCCTCCAGCGTTTGGCCGAGCCCTCGATGTCTCGGTCCAAGTTCCTGAACTCTTCCATGGAGCACAGGGACTGGTAGTTGCAGGGAGAAAAATGATTCATAAAGAAAAGCTACTGTATTTTTAAAAGTGTTGCTACTCTGTGATCGGTGATGCACATTTAACAGTTTGATGACTTCAGAAACATTTCTCAAGACACAGCAAAAGGACTAACTTTGTTTGAAAAAGTTGGCAGAAAAAAGGACAAAAAACAGAAAGGAGTGCTTATCTTTCCTCACGCCAATATAAATAATATTTATTCAAAAAGAAATGCTGAGTAAACACGATCCCTTTCATAACAGGACGGGGGGTGGGGGACGGCTGAATATGCATCCGTTGCAGAACCAGTAGGGGCTTCATTGTGATGCCACAGCTGACAGACACCTTATCTCATCTGTGGAGAACAGCAGTGTCACGCAGTGCAGTCTTGAGCTGGTACACACACACACACACACTGATGAGCACACACACACTCGTGCAGTGTGTACGCTGTCTACTGTACTGTATATACGAGGAGCAGAGTCTTGAATCCCTCTTACAGCAGACAGTACAAGGAGTCATGGATAAAATATCCATGTGAATCCGTAAACTTTTTTACAATGGCTCACTGCTCCGCATGAGGTGGTGAGTGAGACGAAGTGGCTCAGCACACAGTCTGTCACTTCAACACAGTTTGTTTAATTAGCAAAGGAGGTTAGCAACCCCTGAGCCCTGGTGAGGGGAGAATACACCGGCTCTCGTGGGTTTTATGCTCAGATAATATCATCAAGGGGGCCAAACAATCAGGGCATCTTAACCTCCTATAAAGCTTTCCAACTGATTACGTTTGCAATCGAGATGGGAAAATCGAGTGACGGAATTTGATTAGCAGAGCCCTAAACATCCACAGCAGGTTGAGTGCAGTTGGGAAATGGCCGTCTCCAAACCCTCAGAGGGGTTTGGGTTAAGTTAATATTCTAGGCGGTATAGACTGAAAAATTCATGAGCATGAGAGGCTAAAAAAACATGTTGCTGTTAGGGTTTAATTTGCTGCTAAACTGATCTGACAAGAGAGGGAACCTCTGCTGCATGGTGTCCACAGGGCTGCGTTTGCCAGACGTCTGTTCTTTAAGACAAAATACGGGTATGCAGAGTTGTTACGGTGCCCTTTCAGTGTTTAAATGCACCAGGGTCCCGGAGCAGAGCCGAGCCCACGGAGAACCACATGCTGCCAGCTACTGTGTGTATGTATGGGGTGCTCAAACTTCGTCAAAGGAAGCAACTCCCGTCACTTTGTAATGCAGCTAAGTGCTGAAATAACTTGAGGGAAACTGTGGATTTCAGTGATGCCTTTCTTACATGAACAGTTTGGAGAGACAGTTGAATGTTTTACTAGTGCAGAGTGTTTTTCAAAATTTTAAATTGAGGTGCATCCAGGATGATATTCTTAAAATAGAGCTGATGTACAATTTAACACTTGTCATGTGTGTTTTTAATACTTCTCTATGAAACTAACTATTTTGTGTTGACTATTTTGGGATGGGCAAGAAACTTTTGCCAAGGAAATTGTTTACGTTCAGAGCAGTGTCGGCTCCTGGTCTTTCAAGGAGGGAAAGCTAATTTTTCCGGCCTACATCATAAATGTGTTTGTTTATTTATATGTAAATTCTACCCTTCGTTCCTTTTCAAGAAAATAATCTGTGACCTTGTTGTACCAACTAGGCATCTTTTCCAGGGACTTGACCAGTGTCCTCTCAATGGCCAGCAGAGCTAGGCTGCTTAAACGGCCTTGGCCCAGCTGGAGATGCTGCGCCAGGCTACTGTGAAGTGCCTGTGAGTGTGAGTGTGAGTGACGGGGGAGAAGCTCCGCAGCTGCTGCTGCTCGTTGGGGAAAGAAACCGCAGAGTGACAGAACAGAGGAGCCAAACACAATGCTAGTCGTTTTTTACCACAGACAAGGACGCTGGGGATCGGTAAAGTCTCCGGATCAGTTCAGAACAACGGAATGAAAAACTTCATTCAACTTCATACATTCTTCAACATCGATGATTCCCTCATTTAGCTGTCAATCGACAGAAGCTGAGTATCCGGGCCAGCCAACTGTCCCATCGACCCTCAGAGACGCTGAGCGTCCGATCGGCGGAACAAAGCCCAACATTTATCCAATGAGCGTCTAGTTTGGCTGCAGTGGAACAACCCTTTAGTCAATGAAATGTAAACACAGCAGTACATATTTCACCACATTTTTTTTTTTGTAACATTTTAGGGGAAGCTGAGCTTCCCTTGCAGTCCACCAGCCACTGGTTCAGAGTCACAACAGCATTTCAGTCAGTCAACTCCTATGGAATGTAATATGGAATAAGCATTCATATTTCGCATCGTGGCTCTAACCTAGTCCCTTCCCAGAAGGAAGCACCAAGCACAGCTGAGAGTGAGAAGTGACGATACAACATCCCCCTAGAGGAAGACAGACTCCGGCACTCACACAAGAAGGATGACATCACAGACAGGTGTGTCAGCCTACCTAAGTAATACGTTTCCAGACGTCTCCTTTTCTGCCCGTCCAGACTAAAACACAACCCCAGAGTTTTCAAACTAAAACAGGCTCAGCAGTGTTTCCAGACATCTCCATTTTAAGGGGCTCGGAAACACTTAAGTAGTGTGGACGTGAGCCGTAAACATAGTAAAAAATATGCGTTTTGAGACAGGAGGGGTTAGTACAAACATGTTTCTTGAATAAACTGTGATGAGTTAATTTCCAACCATTATGGTTAACAAAGGATTACTTTCATTACTGATTAATCTGTTGCTTATTTATTATGATCAATCACTTGCTGTACCTTGATCCCTCCCCAGGAGTGGTTGGATAAAAAATCGACTGGTGATATTACACCTGGTTGGACAGGGTATCTCAGGAGGAAGTCCAGCTCTGCAGAGTTTATTTCTTTATTCATCAGCAGGATCTGGGGACAGAACAAACAGGAAGGACTTTTAAATGTTGTATTTTCAGTACAAACCACATTTCCTTTCCACTTGATTAGATTCAAACAGGGCTGTCGGTCTCAGAAGCAACTGATAAAATAGCAAGGTGTTCTCAAAACAAACCATGCAGAATATGAAACCAGGCGGCTTCCCTTCCTACCTGGAAGGCGAGCTGAGCAATGTATGTAAGCTTGTCATATTCAAACAGGCCTCTGGTGGTGTACTGGAAGACTGAGGAGGTGATGCTGTCGATTAGGTTGGACACCCGCTGCTGCAGAGCCTCGTCCGGCTCCGCCTTCAGGACCGCTCTCTGGAAGACCACGCTGAACGCCTGGGGATACAGGAGCAGGTACAACACTCAACACTGGCTCAATATCTGACATTCAGGTCTAACAAGTAACAATGTTTTGAAAATACAGTCAGCAACCTAGAAACCAATGATATAACAATACGAATCAATAACTGTCTCGTATTGGCCTTTAATTATAAATCAGATATCAAGTCAGTGTCATTCATCTCAGACATAAATATGAACTAATTAATGCTACTTTGGCTTTGTTAAAAAGGCCAGCTGTTTTCTAGGGTCTGATTATATGTTTGAGCTGTAGTAGGGAGCCCCTTGCTGGAGTTAGTTAGGCAGCTTATTGTCCTCTAAATAGAACCTGTCCTTTTTGGACTTTCAGGCTGTATTCCTGTATGTTTCCCATGGTTATCCTTTTTCTAGCCACCTCTACTGTCCATAGGGTTGCCTGTATGTGCAGCTAAGCTAAGTCATTTATTCAGTGTTGTTTAAGAGTGTTGAGTGTATTATTCAATTCAATTTGAATTCAATTCAATTTTATTTATAGTGCCAAATCATAACAAAAGTTATCTCACAGATTAGGTATAGACCACATTCAATGTTAAGCTAAATTTGTTATCTGTTATTGACTTTGTCTCTTGCAAAAGCTTGGCTCAGTTATTTCAAAAGTGGTAGCTAAGTGATTGTTTGCTAAATTTAGTTATGTGTTAGACAAGTTCTTATTGGCGGAGCATGACTTGGGCCCTAGGCCTAAGCATTGACAGGCAGATGACCTTGCTAAGATGGCTCAAGTAATAATAGGGTAGCTAGTTGTTTGTTAGCCATTGTATTGCCCTATCCTACTGTACATATTTTATTAATATTGTATCTTTTTTTTTCTCTGTGCTGACTGTAACAGATTATTTGTGCTGCTGTGTTTATATATGATAACAGCATACGATCTTTGTAATGGAAAGAGAGGATCAATGTAATTTGGCTTGTTCCATTAAACTACCATAGAAGTGGACCCTGTTTCCTCGTGTTCTTGCCAGACATGTCCTCAAGACCTGTCAGCATCTGGGATAATGTATTACTCTTGAAGTTACACTTCAAAAATGGCAGTTTAATCCTAACACTGTAAGGCACGTATCCATGTTATCCTTATTATGTTCTAAGGGTGAGACATTTAAAATCCATATAATGGACAATATTTTTTTTAGATATTTCTAAAAGACAACAAATCCCATGAAAATAACCTGGTTTATCTTCTTCCTATGTGCCTGTCACACCTCAAAGACCACCACTGTTGCACCGGGTGACATAATCCTTCACCATCATGAACGCACACACTGTAGTCAACCCCACATACACCGTCCTGTCTGAGTAACGTAGCTGGTTCGAGTATCTACAATATAAGGATGTTCTTTAAACAGGCCATTTACAGAAAGTGGAGCTCTATCACCCTTGAAATGATTTGATAAGATTCATCTTGACCATTCTCCGCTTGTGATTGCTTAAGCACAGTGGTTCCCAACCTTTTTGGTCTAAGGTACCCCACAGCCCTGTCGGATGAACTTGTGTACCCAATTCATTCCCATTATACTGTATGTTCCAAATGCAATATATAAATGTGGATAGTGTCAATATTTAGGTTGGTCTAGGATCATACCACTCCGACTAGGACTAAAGCTCCGTTTCAACTGTTTACCCTTTACTTTTAGCTAACTATTTTAGCCGTTTATTGTACTGTTAGCTAACTGTTTCAACTGTTTATTGTACTATTAGCTAACTATTTCAACCAGTTATCGTTACTACTAGCTAGCTATTTTACCAGTTTATTGTTACTATTAAATAACTGTTTTAACCAATCATCATATTATAACCTTTTATCGTTACTATAACCTAACTATTTCAACAGTATATCCGTTACTATTAGTGAATTATTTGAACTGTTTATCTGTTATTTTTAAATATTTATTTCTGCCATTTATTCATTACTTAGCTACCCGTTTAAAATTTGTACAGGCTGTACTAGCTTGCTAACTGGGTAGTTTTAAACCACTATTACATAACTGCAACATATAGTGTTCAGATGTTATACCTGAAAGTCAAATCATAATTAGAACTTTTTCAAATAAGTTGAGCAGGGAATCTCTCCCATTACCCCCTGGCAAAAGTAGAAGCACCCCCTGGTTAGGAATCACTGCTACATAAAACATAAGGAAGTGCAGGTGTGAATTCTACACATCTAACTAATCAAAGTTCTATTCTACTGTAATTCTTTGAAAAAGTGGTAGCGGGAGTGACAGTAAATTGTAACATTATCATAATAATTGTCATTACCTTCTACACTAGTGTCATTTCTGTCACACTCTGCTCTAATATTGTGTGAAGAACACATTATAATATGTTCCATTTCATTCTCAAGGTCAAAGGTATATAATATACTCTGAATGGGTTTTCATTTGATTATGTTGGGAAATAACTTGGGCCAGGGCAGCTACCTGCGGAGTCGGGAGTGATTGCAAACCATATCTCAGGCTGCCTACTCTCAGCGCTCGCTGGCTGACAATATGAAAGACATTATGCTCTACATAACCACATTAGGGAGCCACAAACACAATAAAAGCAGGGCAAAGAGCATAAAACACGATGAGCAAATGGAAGAGGGAGGGGAGGAACAGAGAAGTGAGTGTAAAGAGGGGTCTCACTGGGGGCCCTTGAGGCAGGAAGGTAACACGGTATGTCAATAGACACGCTACCTTGAGAGAGAACTGGTACATGGGGTGGATTTTATTGAGGTCGTTCATTATGAAGTACAATAAGGAAGCCCGTGATGCTGCTGGTCGGTAGTGCTCCCGAGCCTCATTGATTTTGGCCTCTGTCACCTTGGCTTCTTTTACCTACAGTAAAGAGAAACAGAATCAGTCATAGACACAAGCATGCATGCAGGCTTCATTAATACAAGTGGGATTCATCAATCAGAAAATGATGAAATTGTGCACCATCCAATAAATCATGCGGAACATGGCAATGATGGGACTTTTTTTAATTTTTGGTTACAGCAATTGCCTGCGCAATTATACTTAAGAATGAACATCTGCAGAGGTAGCATTCATCTCCTCACTAACAGTAAGAACACTCTCACATTATCTACAGTACTTCCTCAGACGTGCTCTGAAG
The DNA here is from genome assembly GCF_963691815.1 of Echiichthys vipera. NCBI lineage: Eukaryota > Metazoa > Chordata > Actinopteri > Perciformes > Trachinidae > Echiichthys > Echiichthys vipera. The sequence goes on along the minus strand of NC_139843.1, from coordinate 22,193,693 downwards.
TATCACAAAGTAATTCTCTTCAGGAAGAGATAATCTGACATAATCTGATTTGATAACCAAAAAAACCAGAAACAAAGCAAGTGGCATAGAAAGGATTACGGTCTGTTAATAACTCTGGAAACATGTACAAATACGGATAACCAACAACATACTAGGTACCTGTAAGGAAAATTAAATATTTAATAAGTACAGCCTTTCTGTGCCAAATTATGTGTTGCGATCATCAATGGGCTCGTATTAGGAATGGGCGATATGACAAAAATCTCATATCACGATATAGGTCATTTCATATCCGGATAAAGATATATATCACGATATAGCATTTTTTTTTTGTAAATCAAATTAATGAGTAGTTTGTGTAAAATTGCCAAATCGAAAGGCTTATTTCCTACTATTTATATACTTGGAGAAAGATACTCATGTTAGATTTAGGACATGACCTTCAAATATTCTTTCATTGGGTAGGTATTCAATTTCCTTTTTCGGTATTCGGATAGGCCTATTCTTTTTTTACCTAGGGTGCACTCCGCCTCACGCCCAATGTCTTCTGGGATCCAGCCCCACCGCGACCCCGATACGGACAAGTGGTTGAAGATGGATTAATGAATGAATTAATATTTTTTTCTTAAGATAGAACATACTTATATTTTTGCTTAATGTAGACTATCAATAAAGGCAAACTGCAAAGTATGTTTTCTCAGTACATTCTCGTACTATTGATTCATTTTAATTGCACTGTTAAGGTGTGGAAATGACAAACCCTCTCATTCTGGATGGCAGCGCGGGACAGAGAGCGGTGGAGTCCAGTGCTGCACGGTCACACGAGTGATTTCTGATTTCTGATATGGGCATCTTATCAAAAGTATTGTTGTTGTAACATACATGTGTTTTGTTTGTATCTTTCTTTGACAACAGCTGACAGTATATTTAGAAGTGTAGTTTCACTTTCACGCCGCTGTGTGACTGAACATCTATAATGAGCATTGCAGTGGGTTCAATTTTCGAGTGTTAGTAGTGCTGTTGATTACATTATGTTATGAGCAGATATTCACTGTTGGTTTTTACCAAATATCCAAAGCACAAAAATAATATTCTGCATAGCCGTAATTAGCTGCAAATTTATTAACTCCACTGAAACACTGCAGCCTGTGCATGTCTGGGACACAGTCACGTTATGCCCCAGCGTGTGTGTTGTGTGTCTGGTGTGTGTAGTAGACTGGTCAGTGTGTGTACACAATAACGCACAGAGCGACTCTCAGACTTTCAGATTCAGGCTTCGGCTCACTTCATCTTCACACACCCCTCAGCCTGTAAAATGCTGAAGTTATGATACAGGCAAACAAAAGACAACAAAATATGAAACGACAGATGTTTTTCAATCATCATTACAGTAGATACATATCCTCATATCGCACAGCCTTAGTTCGCATGATATCCTACGAAATACGACATATTAAAGGCTGTGAACTGCAACTGGTACATGACTGTGACGGTTAAGTCAAACCAACAAAAAGTGACAGTAAAATTTAAAGTACGAGACATAGTTTTAAGTATGCAAAAACCACTCTGTTATGACAGTGTCATGTCAGTCTCATGCACAACTTTCCAAATAAAGTCTGACCTATTATTATTGTACCCCATAATTACAATATAGGCATTTCCCTCCTAAATACAAAGTTGCTACCCCCTAAATATTCTTATCTGCCCCTGTACATACACACTTGTTCCAGTATAGGTACCCAGTAAGTATACGATTGATATCCTTCATGTACTTAATGTAAGAGTTAATAGGAGTAAAGAAGTGATGGTAGACATAAACAGAATAAAGATAAAGATAAAAAAAGAACAACACCTTCTCTTCAATCTCAGCGGCAGTGCGTTTGGTTGTCTCCAGGTTTTCCACCAGCTCTGTGTCACCCAGGAAGTTTCCTGAAGCTGAGGACAAACGGGACAGCAGGTTGTCCTCCAGTGTCTTCAGAGTGATCTTGAAACCGTTTTGCTGCTTCGTCAGGTCAGACTAATAAACACAAAAACATTCAAAAACTTCAATTTGACAGACTGCAGAGGAATTTCTCAGATACGCTGTATGCTTGTTGTCAGGTTCCTCTCTGGCCTTATCATCATAATCAGAGGCAGTGGGAGATGTTCAAGGTGTAGGTCAATATGAGGACGTGAATACTGAAGGGCACCTCAAAGGCAGGAGTAATCAATATGCTCTGCATTGGTTATCCGGACCCATGAAGGGAGCGCTCTGGGCTGGATTAGCCAGCTTCTGTCTGGTTGCAAACATCAAACCTCTGTTAAGCGACCTAACCCTGAATGTGATGAGACCGTCAATTTGAGCAAGAGGGGAGGGAGCTTTGATGGTGAACTACACACTCACACACACACACACACACACACACGCACACACACACACGCACCCACACACACACACACACGCACGCACACACACACACACACACACACACACACACACACACACACACACACACACACACACACCCATGCACACACGCACACACGCACACACACACACACACACACACACACACAAACACACATACACATTCTATGAATCATCTTGTACGAGACATTTACATGTATTCAATTATGAACAGGCTTCAGAATATGCACACATACACACACAGCTCACACCTCACCATATGGATTAGTGCACCCCGTCCTCTAATAAAACTTGAACTCAAACAGTTTTTTTGTCTTTGTTCTGGCTGAAAGAACTAAACTTTCACTTTTTCAAAGCATGCCGTTTGAGAGGCGTTGGGAGAACAAAGTGGACGGGGCACGGCTACTTCCCTTTAATGCTTCATCCTCCTTTGTCCTTCATTACAGTCTGTTGCAGTTCCTTGTTTTTGCTCAATAATGACTTTGCTTATTGAAGTTTCCTTTAGTAGAAGCTTCTGTGACCTTTGAATTGTTGCAATTACAGGAGGGTGGGCTGTTGTGAGATTTACCTACTTCAGAGTAGTTGGTGACTGATGATAGCTGAGGATTTTTGAGTGGCATGATTCCGGACAGATGGTGGTAATACTTTTCTGCCCCCGCATAATCACCAGGGAACTAGAGGTGGAGCTGTTCCTCCTCCCTGTGGCATAATGTTCCCATGACAAAAGACATACTTAGCCCAGATCGCACCAGGGGAGGAGATAGTTTAAGAGATCACACTGCTTAATTGCTCTTTATATGACAGTATTTCCTATCACAGTGATGAGAGGTATTTTACACCATTGTAAAAACTAATTGAGCCTCTGCCTTGTTAAATGTTACATGCTCTGAATTTGACGTTATTACCAACTCACTAGTAGTTCCCCTGTTCCCCTGGGCCAAAACTGCGCAGCAAAAACAAAGGGTGATTTGTGCCATTTTAAAGAAGGACCCACACTGTAAAGAAATAATGGACCATGATGTCACCCACTGGTTTGTGTGCAACTGTTTTGAAGCCAGGAGTTGGACATTTCACCGTCACTATCTTGGTGTTTTGGAGCCAGAGGTGGCCATATTTGGACGAGAGAGTAAAGCTGGGGGAGGAGCGCCAAGGCGCTGCCGTTTCAGTGGTGCTGTGCTACTCACTAAAGAGGGAAACTTTTACTGATTTTGAACAAGCTGTGTCATCTGGTGGACTTCTGTCGACAGGTGAGCAGGGAGCATCTGGCACTGGCACCGTCCTCTGCATGTACTGCAGTGACACAGAGCTGAGTGAAAATCTGCAGTCTCCCTTAAGTTACCAGCTAACACTTGCTTTCTAGCTTGGTTAGCAATATGCAACAACTGAATGTTGATCGAAATTTTTAGGCAAACAAAATGTTACGATCAACTTTGATGAAGTGAAAACACACTGTGAGAGGGTCAGAGTACTAAAACGATAAAACAGGCAACACCCCAAAACAAGTCCACAGCTATTTTAGTGTACACATGGATATGTATTACTAAGCCTCTATCCTGATTGACAGGTAAACATCATGCTGTATTGAAGACGACTTTTAGAATGCTAGTGATTGGGACAATAAACTCACTTATTACTGAGGTAATAAATCAAATGAGAAGTAGGCTCATTGTCTCATTGACTTCTATAAAATCAGACTTCTTTTTTGAGTCAGTGGTGTCGTCCCCTGCTGGACATTAGAAAGAATGCAGGTTTGAGGAACTCCAACATTGGCTTCTAGCTACATCCATTACTTTTTACATGGAAAGCCCTGACGTGTGCTTCGAGCAGAGAATACAATCACAGAATGGGTTTGAGTGGTCGTTTGCATGTATGAGTCAACTGTGACCTTCTACTTGCCCACACTCGGTGCTCTTGAGGGGAAAAGCTATCCACACTCAAACATTCCCAACTGGACCCAGTAATGAGTCAGTTTTTAACGATTAGCTTTCCTCTGGCACATTGTACTTGTAATTACCCTTGCTTGGGAAAAAACAAATAATTAACCAGTCAGCAGAACACTCTAATTGGGATTAAAATGAGATATTACAGCTCTCATTTTTTAAGCAAATGATTACTGAATGCCACAGAGCAGCCCTGTTTAGGTAACTTGGGAAGTGGAGCAATTTGGTTCTCATTAACACCGAAGGTCTGGGTAAGAATGGTTCTGGAGCAAATACACACAGGGGTGTACACATGCACACTCACTCGTACACGCACAGGGAGGACCAGAGGAGGTTTTTCTTGTGCTAAAAGGTTGTAGACTGATCCCCCTGTGCTCTCTCCAAAAAGGCAACTTGACATTTTAAGCTCCTTAGCCCGCCTTTGCCTTGGTTAAATGAGAGCTCTTTCACCCAGTAGTCATCTTACGGCTGAGTAGCAACGCTAACCTCATTAAAGGTATCATGGCACCGAGTCATTCAATGAACACAAACAGGTACAGCCATTTAAAGTCTGATGATTGTTATCAGTCCAGGTTGTTTTCTGGCAACAAAAAGCCATTCAGCACTTCATCCTACGGGCCGTGTTTTGATAGAAAGGTGCTTGGAGTGTACACAGCAACTCCCCCAACCCCCCACCTTCAACTTTCAGTGTTAATTAAAATGATAAGTGAGTTCCAGATCTTGTTTTTTCTCACCCTCGAATCTCAGTGAAATGCTAATTAAAGCAGCTTCATTAAATCACATTTCACTTTTGCTGAGGGGACATAAGGCTTAAAATAACTCCATTTATTAAAAATGCTGATTTTTCCATGGATGAAAGCCTATAGGTCTGAATAAAGCATTGCCTAAAGAAGCCTTACAAACAAGAACAGCTCCAGAAAACCATCAAAATGCAAATAGGATTGTTAGAGTTAAATCTGCCTGACCCGTTAACAGAGTCCCTGCATTATCTTAAGTTCTGATCTCTGCAAGACATCGCCGTCAGCCAGACGTGTTCTGAACCAAGAGGGATTTCTGATTTTACTTTCCTCTTGACTAACAAGAGCTGCATTTAAGGAACAGCGGTAGTGTGTCAATGTGTTGTCTAATTGCTGTGGTACAGAAGCACCACCGGCTAAACCATTTCAAACAGCTGACATGAAAAGCACAGATTGTCGATGAGACGAGCGCAAGGCATCATTAGGCGCTGGAGCTTTGATCAAGTGAATTTTCACTTAATTACGAACATTTACATTCAACCCATACTGTGGATATCTGCTGCTCATTATTCCTCGACAAGTCGGCCGTACGGCTGCCAGAAACCTGCTGTACTTTACACAGTGCACCTGCAACAAACTGACCAGCAAGGACATCTAACAGCTACAGCTGGTGACGGCTCATCAACAGAGTGAAAACAACAGCTTTTCTCTCCTCACAGTCAAGTCGCACAACAAAGACAATGATTTACATTCAAAAGGAAAATACACCTAAAAGCGTCTCCTATCTGCCTCTCCTTTGATTTTGGGGAGTTAGATGTGTGAACATAAATGAGTCTGACAGAGTGATAAAAAAAGATGAAACTCCTTTGAGGATAGCATCAAGACACAATTATACAATTCCTGGAGCTTGATGATAAATGGAAGAGTGTCACAGAGAACAGTATCCAGGGTGAGTGCGACACATTGGGGAATTGTTAGTGTTTCAAAAGTGCATTGGATTTTTTGATTTAGGATTAATGGATTATTGTCTTCACGGGTGATCCGTCATGGATGCTACAGAGAAAGAATCCATGAAATTCAATTAAATTTAAATTCAATAAACGCTTAATCGTTTGATATTTTGTTGTTATTGTTTTGTTAAATGCTGATACTTCAAAGTAACCAGTTCGTGAAAGCTTTTGCATTTTATATTTAAAGGTACTAGTTGGGTGGATCTTGCACAGTAAGTAAAGTGTTTGTAGAAGCAGGGAAGTCAGTGTTTCACTAAATGAATGCATAAAGAAAAGTTATGGCCATTATGGCTGAACAGAAATAATAACATTCGACTCCTTTTTACATCAGTTAGGAAATGATCATAGCCAAGCAGCAGCAGCAGAATAGTTTGTAGGTAGTTCCTCACAATAGCCTCAGTCTGTGCAGGACAGGCGTTACTTCTGTTTGTGCTAGAATAAAAATCCTTAATGCTTTAAATCAATCAAGTAGATATCTAACAGTTTTTATTATTATAATTTATTACATCAGCAATTAATTAAATAACATTATACCGTGGTCTGGGTGAAAACTCAATTGTGATTGGCTGCAGGGTGTCCTAAATGAAATTAAAACAAAAAGAAAAATCTCTTATTTACAACAGAGTGTAGTTCTTCAGAGCCTTCAGAGTACTCTGAACACCGGAGACTGTGACACTCGAGCTGTAAGTAAGTTACTCTGCCCCTATGAACTGTATCGCAGTGATCATTTCACATCCTGTTCGCTGTTTAACTCGCTGCTTCAGGCTGCAGCTGACAGCAACATCACACATGGATTATCATTCTCAGTAGGGAACAATGGCTGGATAGCTAAAATCATATTTACTGTTTATCAACCGTACGCAGTGACCTTTTTAAATCTTGCTAACATAACGTTAGCATTAGATTTCTGGCCCATAACATTAGCTGGGGTTCTATGACCTGGGCGGACTAGAAATATCTCCCGTTGCCAATTCATATCTAAGATCTGTCCTATTTAATGGAACAGTGAACAACGTTTCCTTGGCATAAAAACCTTATTGGATAGGAATGATTGTTTCAGGTATTCAATCGAACACTCACATGTTACCAGCAAAAGAGAGTTATTTTTTGGAAAAACTTTTTCAGTGAAAAAGCTCTGATAAAGTCACTCTACTCTACCAGCTCAGGTACACTATACTCTACCTGCTCAGGATACTGTACTCTACCTGCTCAGGCACGCTGTACTCTACCTGCTCAGGTGCCCTGTACTCTACCTGCTCAGGTACACTGTACTTTACCTGCTTAGGATACTGTACTCTACCTGCTCAGGATACTGTACTCTACCTGCTCAGGTACTCTGTACCCTACCTGCTCAGGTACACTTAAACTAACAACAGTAACTAACATTCTGCATTGCATATCACTGTGAACTCAAAACTTATTTTAATCAATTATGATTTGCATAAACAACTAAAGCAGTATTGGTAATTTCAACTTCAGAGATAAACATCATATCCATCATGTCAGAGGTGAATGACACTGAGTACTTATCATTATTCTGCACTAAGGGAAATATAATGCTCTGGGACATTGGAGCAATGTAAAATAATGTCCACACGGAAGTGGAAGGGGATTGTAACACACTCAATGTTGTGTTGTCAGACACTATTGTATATACGTTACAGGTATTGCAATCGTATCATGTTATGTAGTACATCCTGAGGATGAAGGCGATATCCAGCCCTAACAGGCACCCATACACACAGTGACAAACTTCAACACACTCACACAGACACACATTCACACACAGCCCTGCAGTGTCCCAGTCTCCCTAAGTGAGGGACCCAAAGCCCCATAATTATCACACATCCACTTAGTTTGCTGTTAATCAAAGGCAGCAGCTGATTGTTTTGGAATCAAAGAGCCTGGTCCTGCAGCCTCTTGGGATGTTTAAGACAGACTGTTTTCTTGCAGACGTGTAGCATTAAAGATGGGTAATGACGAGGGAAAGTGCAATGCCCAGCTTATGGAGGCCCCGGACTCCTCTGACTGTTTCTTTTAATTACGCCTGCACAGAAAAGATGTTAGGAGCAGAACCTGTAACGCTTGTTTGTTCTCTGATAGCCCTGGAAGAGTGGGACAGAAAGGGCTTTCATGTGTGCTCAGGTTCACTTTTACATTCCTGTGACATGTTGGATGAAAAGACATTCATGAAAAGTTGCTCTTTGTTGTTAAATATCTGTATCAGGTAGAGATACCTCTGCCTCCACTGATACTCTGACTTCCTCACCTTTAGCTGTTCCAGGTCAGGTCTCTCCATGCTGACCACCGCCGCCAGCAGCTGGTCCTCCAGACCGTCTCTGGTCACTGTGAAATTGATCAAGGTGCACTGGGCCTGCAGCTCTGGCTGGTAATGAGGGCTGGCGAGCTTGGTGTGCAAGATGAGGCGGAAACTGTGGTTGTACTCGCACTCCTTGTCTCCAATCTTTATGTACCTGAAATGGAGCGGAAATCTTCTGATCATTGAGAGTCTTTAAATGGAAGTTTCTAAAGGGAAGATGTTATGAAAGCAGACACTAGCTGAGATGATCAACCAATAACAGCTATAATTATCTCTCATGTCTTATGTCATAGGTTTTCCTGTATTCAGTCAAAGGAATCTTCTTTCTCATGTCTGGTCTGGTCTCATCTCATCTCATCTTCATCCGCTTATCCGGGGTCGGGTCGCGGGGGCAGCAGCTTTAGCAGGGGACCCCAAATTTCCCTTTCCCGGGCCACATTAACCAGCTCTAACTGGATCCCGAGGCGTTCCCAGGCCAGTGTGGAGATATAATCTCCACCACCTAGTCCTGGGTCTTCCCCGAGGCCTCCTCCCAGCTGGACGTGCCTGGAACACCTCCCTAGGGAGGCGCCCAGGGTTCATCCTTACTAGATGCCCGAACCACCTCAACTGGCTCCTTTCAACGCTAAGGAGCAGCGGCTCTACTCCGAGTTCCTCACGGATGACTGAACTTCTCACCCTATCTCTAACGGAGACTCCAGCCACCCTCCTGAGAAAACCCATTTTGGCCGCTTGTACCCGCGACCTCGTTCTTTCGGTCACATGATTAATCTAATAATGTCATGTCATCATTATTTAAAATATAAGGCTGGTCTTATTCTATCTGGTTGTTATTATTATCAACAAATCCCACAAAAGCATCAAAACCAACATCAGATATATCTCATTTCATTTTTTTCATTTTTAACCCAAACTTATAAGGCATTGTTCTTGCATAGATCCTGTAGCTGCAAAAAGCATCGTTGACTATCAATAAGGGCATAACAATGTGTTTCTTATAAACAAATTTAGGATGGTATAATAAACGTTTACATAGTCCATAAAACATGCACGTGTTAGGTTAATTGATGACTCTAAATTGCCCGTAGGTGTGAGTGTGAATGTCTCTGTCTCTGTCTGTTATCCCAGTGATAGACTGGCGTCCTGTCCAGGGTGTAGCCCTCCTCACGCTCAATGTCAGCTGGGATCGGCTCCATTCCCTCCGCGACCCCAACAGGGACAGGCGGTTGAAGATGGATGGATAAATAAAAAGGATTTTGATCCAGAACCTGCATCTGTAATTAATGTTACAACTAGGTTTGGACCAGTGTTGCCTTGTGGAAGGTTGAGACTAGAGGTCGACCGATAGTGGATTTTTAAAGGCAGATATAGTAACGATAGTTTGGAGCATGTTTGTCGCAGCCAGCAGCTAAAGTTTACAAATTTTAAGATTCTTGGCAAACTCAGACGAACAGACTACACAGCGACAGCTTTCATTTTAGCTGTTCTTAACAAGCTGTGAATTGTTAGCTTAACAAGCGCTGTGGTGGTGATGGAAATGTCGCTGTTTATGCTGAAATGTGATGCACGTGCCAAGGAGGTTATCTTTGTTTGTTGACATTGAACTTGTGAAGGTTTTATTTGTTTTATTTTTTATTGTATTTTCTTTTTTTTTTGCACTTAAAATAACGTGACTGACGCATTTCTTCGTCTTCACCTGGGTCATTTCTCTCCTCTCTGCTGCTGCCACATTTGCCCTGTCTCTCTCTCTCATGCACTCTGTGTGTGTGTGTGTGTGTGTTTGTGTCTGTGTTTGTGTCTGTGTGCGTGCGTGTGTGTGTGTGTGTGTGTGTGTGTGTGTGTGTGTGTGTGTGTGTGTGTGTGTGTGTGTGTGTGTGTGTGTGTGTGTGTGTGTGTGTGTGTGTGTGTGTGTGTGTGTGTGTGTGTGAAGAGCAGCCCTGCCTCTCAGAGAGCAGGGCAGGGAAGTAGCAGTTTATGACGCTGTAGAAAAAAACTACAGCCATTGGCCACTATCGGACCCAAGTTCCGCCAATTCCAATAGTTTGTAAAATGTCCTATCGGCACGGATTAATCGGCCAAAACAATTAATCCATTGACCTCTAGTTGATATTGTTAATACTATCTTTGATTGAAGCAGTAATCATCTGATATTTTTCCACATGCTAATGGTGATAAGTGATCACTGTTTGTTTGTTTGTTGATAGTTATTTTATATAAGTGAAAGGTCCTCACTACAAAACCAATAACAACAGAAATAACATTCTGCCTTGCATATCTCTGTGAACTACAGTGCATTTCAATCAATTATGATGTGCACAGACAACCAAAGCAGTATTGATCATCTTAACTTCAGAGTAAACAGCATCATATCCATCATGTCAGTGATGAATGACACTGACTAGAGGACATATTTGCTAAAGGAAGGCCAATAACAAACACATATTTCATAAAAACTATAATATTATGGTTCTGTATATATATAGTCACTACGTCTCAGCCAGGCATGCGGTAGTCTAGTGATGGTACTATAAACATTTATTATGAAAAAAGTATATAACACAATTAGGATTCACCGATACAAATACTAATATCAGATATCGGGCCGATACTGACTCAAATAGCCGGATCAGGTGCCGCGACAGAGGTGTTTTTTTCAAACTGGACAGTAAGATGGTAATTTGGCTGCTTTTTTTGTGGCCTGGTCCTTGAACTCACATTTTACCGACTAAGGTATATCGCTGGACTGAATTAGTCCTCTAATGTGGTGGCTCCCTTTCCATGTAGGTTATACATGTTTGACTTGGGCAGAGGTGTCGATGGCGTGAACTATTGTGCAACCCACAGCCAGGAGTTTTAAAAGCAGGAAACAGCGGATCACAGAAACTAGATATCACCTGGTCATCAGGTCAACCGCAACAACAAAACATCGACCATCAAGATTAGCAGCTGGAAAGCCTGAAATCTGTGAAACGCAGACCATCACGGAAGAGAAAGCCATGAATAATCAGATCACGGGGACGGTAAGAGAAAGGATCCTTTTTGAAAAGGTGGCCAAGGTACTTTGCCGACGTGGTTTTCACCGGGATAAATTACAAGTGATCAGCAAATTAGAGAACTTGGGAAAAAAGTTCAACGAAGTCAGTGACCATAATGACAGGAGCAGCAAAGGAAGGCTGGACTGTGACTGTATGTCACTGTGTATACCCATTTTTGTGTTGCATGTCACGTCACATGTTTACACCTCAGAAAGCCGTCTTTTGGGAAGGAGGAATATGGTTTCACGTAGACAGGATGTCAAATTGCAGCCTTCGCCTGGCCGCAAATGTGATGCATTTTCTATATAAAAATGACTAGAATATCATCTTTCTAAAATAGATAGATAAACCCTACTATTTCTATATTGGTACTGGGAGGGCTCTGCACATTATCAAGAGAATGTTCTCTACCAGTAGTACCCCTGTCTAGCATGTCACAGACACCACAGTCCAAAAGTTGGCTGACCACTCTTGGAGACACATCAAACCGACAAGCTACCACCGGAATCTTTTCACCATCTTCCAGCAGTTGAACTGCCGTTGCAACCTCAGTCTGGTCCGAATACTGTCTGATACCACCAAGTAGGGTTGGGCGATGTCTACCAATAGCTCTCACTCTGTGTGAGGGACAGTAGCAGGGTGGGTCTACATACATCAGTGATGCCAAGTCCAACCACAGGAGGGTAAAATAGTGAGTTATTAATAACATACAGAAACATTGTTTTAGTCCAGCATCTCTACACCTCTCACTTTCTCTCTCTCTCAAACACACACCAATCGGGTGGTTGATTAACGATGCAGATTGGCTCATATACACACACACACACACACACACACACACACACACACACACAGACACGCACACAGTGATGCTGTTTCATCTGTCTTTCTCTCTTTCGGGTGTTTTCTGTCCACCCTTTTTGAATCACGATGTTGGGCTCAGTGGTCGATCTACGGCGATGTATGATGACCTCATCCACTGACCCAACCCTACCACCAACCGCCATCGGGTGAACATCCTCCAGCCCACAGACTGGGGACTAATTAGCTACTGACAAGAACACAAATTCCATTCTTTATTCTATATAGGAGTATGTTCACACATTCTTCCATTCTGAAAATATGTTCCTTTCATTTTTTGTGTGTGAATTTGTTCATATTCAAAATATGGCAAGATTGAAAGCTGCTAAATACAGCTTGAAGTGAGATTGTCTTGTCAGCATGTTAGGTTCAATACTCAGCCCTGGCTCACAAAGCTCAGTAGTGGAAGGTGGAAATCTTTTTTACCTGCCCTTCTTAATAGTTTCTCTGCCCAGTAGAGGTCCAAGAACGGGATCCAATGTTTCCTCCAAGTTCTCTATCAGAACCACATCACCTTCTGCCAGTGCTCTCTCTATGGCATCTAGGTACCTATGAGGACAAAACAGCAGAATCCCTCTGTCAGAATCTTCCCCAGAAAATTACCGTAAGCTCATTTCACTGTAAAGCCTCCTACCCTCTCTGTCCGATGCGGATGACACGTAGGTTTTCGCCATATTTGGTTTTGATCCACTTGACGCCTTGCAGCTGGGGGTCCACCATGAGGGGCCAGCGTTGGCAGGAAGTGAGAATTGTGGCGTTCTCAGTGGACATCCTGTCAGCAGGCAGACCCTCGTTCTGCCATGCCGCAATGTCAGCGTCGTCTGTCAGCATGGTCAGAGGGTCCAGGTCAGGGGTCACTGGGATGGGAACCTTACAGATGATAGTGATGAGCATGTATGAAGTTTGAAACATTTTCACCACTTTGGCTAAGTTTCGGCTTATTGACTTATACATGTATTGTAAATAAGTTATACAAGAATGGTTTCTGAGTGAACCTTTTTTCCAGATAAAACAGGGAGTGTGAAGCTGGAATATACTGGACGCAAGCAGTTAAGGTAGTGATATTGCATGTGGGTTTTGATTTATTGTTTAGCGTCTGATTTCCACTAGCATCAGAAAAACTGCTCATGCTGACCAATCACTGTTCTTGTGGTCTCCATGTGGAGGAGTAAATTGCTATTTGTTGTTTGTATTTGTGTGAGAAAATCCTTGAGCTAACTTGCACTTGCTTAAAGAACAACTGGTTTCTTTGGCAGAGATTTTTATTTTCATAGCTCTGGCAGTTCTAAACCGTCACATATGGAGGCCCTGAAAGGCAAGGTGAAAAAAACGTTTCGTAGTTCATAGTAGTTCATCTCCTATGTAGGAGATAGTATCTTGTACGTACGAGATAAACTTTAAATAGTTTCCCATAAAATTAGGCTGTTTATGGGATGGTAACAACTTGGAATCATATTGTGAAGTAGGTGGATGTAATGGTATTCTATAATTAGGTGTATGCAGCAACAATTGTTAAAGAACAGTGAGTATTTAAACTATGAAATATATAGGTCTAGTTAAATTGTAGACGGATGATTGGTGTGACAAAGTTATTGCACAGGGATTGTTCCTGAAAAATAACTAAACACCATCTTTGTCCGTGCGTAATTGCGCATTGAGCTGGGAGCCGGGAGCTGGCTCACTTCACTACCTGCGTTAATTGTGCCAAAGACATTAGTGGCGTTTCGGTATAATTGCACTTATAGCCTATAACTTTAGCTGTCACATTCACTTCACCACGGTGTGTGTGTGTGTGTCTGCGTGTGGCACGGACATGCGCGTAGTATGATTATTTTGTCCACACAGTCAACATCAGCTCCTGTCACAAATCGAAGACATTTTGACAGTCTCTGACATCTAACGATCTGATGAAATGCTTTAGGTGTTGGGTCAAAATGCATTTGATTTGTGACTGACAGCTCTTGTTGACTGTGGACAGAATAAGCATACAGTTCAATGATCACACTTCACAACCCCCCCCCCCCCCCCCCCCCCACACACACACACACACACACACACACACACCTTAATTGACAACTAATGTTCCAATGTAGCCTATAAGTGAGGTGAGCAGCTCACAGCTAGTTCCCAGCTCCATGCGTAATTCTATGTGCGCAGACATACAGTACCAGTCAAAGGTTTGGGAACACTTTTCCATTCAGCTGAATGAGAAAGCGTGTCCAAACTTTTGACTGGCGCTGTAGATCTCATGTTTATCGTCGTAAACCACCTGAAAACAACAACAGTCTGCTTAAGTTAAAACACACAGACCTCCTGTGTAACAGCCATGCCCAGACACATCAGGTGTGATATACAAATAATGTCCAACTATCTATTTATATATATACATTTATATACATTTATTTTACATATTGCATTTCTTGCATCCAGGTGCATCATATACACATTAGGTAGGTTTTGAGCCTTGAACTGGACGGCACTTGCTCACAAACTGTCATATATGTTATTGGTAGCCATTCGGAGGTTTCAGTAATTACTTTGCTGAGTAGTGTTATAATAACCCACTGAGATTAAACAAAAAAAATTAAACCAAAGTGGTTTTCTTTAATGTTGTCTTCATGCTCAGAGTTGCCCGCCAGCATCAGAAACAGAAAACACAAAATCCCAAATATAGTAGTTCTTGAGGGCGCCATGTAGTATCTCCACAGCTGTCGTGGCCTAAACATGTATTTACATTTTTGAATATGGGCACATCAGCCATTACTGTTTAAGGCCACCCACCTTCAGCTGACTGAGATAAGGCCTCCAGGTGTTGTCCATGAGCTGGAGTCTGTAACGTTT
The DNA here is from genome assembly GCF_963691815.1 of Echiichthys vipera. Taxonomy (NCBI): domain Eukaryota; kingdom Metazoa; phylum Chordata; class Actinopteri; order Perciformes; family Trachinidae; genus Echiichthys; species Echiichthys vipera. The sequence goes on along the minus strand of NC_139843.1, from coordinate 22,178,542 downwards.
GGTGAAGTATCCCAGGTAGGAGATGAAGGCAGTGATAAGGAGGACATCCCCACACAGAGTCCTCTCCTGTTTTTTTAAGTTTTCTACAGCCTCCGCCCAGCGAACGTTCTCTGATGCAAGGCCCCCTACCTGAAACACAGGCACACACGAAGATCATGTTGTTGTTTTTCTTACACTAACGTATTCCCCACGGCAGCCGGTGAAATCAAATCTAAATGTTCTACAGTTGCCGTCAAGGATGCATAGCCTCATGAACTTCAGGAAATCTCCACAACAACGTCTTGTTACCTTCAAGTCCTTTTTTTATTAAGTTTTCATGTTGTTTATTGCCTCTCTGCTCT